>NC_033797.1:131540438-131671701 GCF_001876935.1 Asparagus officinalis
GCCCCCCCCCCCTCCCCCCAAATTCGAAGATCTAAAAAAAGATCCCTTTTAAGCTGATTTTTAACTATTTATAGGGGATTAATGGGTGTAACTGCCCCCTTAATTAGCTCCAAAGTGGGGGAATGATTCCCTCAAATCATGGAAAAATGGTTTTAAAACCGTTCAGCTCGTATTTGAACGAGTCAAACGCAAGAATTGCGTTCTGAGCACGAACTCTGCGTTCTGGACCTGGGACGCAGAGTTGGGTTCTGCACTTGAGGCTGAAAAATGCAGTGGTGAGCCATGCGTTTTGAGTCTGGAACGCAAGATTGACTCTTGCATTTTATTCTTGTAACTCGCAGATGAGTTCTGCGTCTGAAATCTAGGACGCAGTTTTGAGCTATGCGTTTAGCTTTTGAGATGCAAAGGTGAGCTTTGAGTCTTGAATTGAAGAGACTATTGACTTGTAGTCTCTTTTGTTAGAGCGTTTGCGAAGATCGTCATCTTATAATCTCTGTCTTTGCTCCTTGAAATATGAGAGTCGTCAGATTGTAACTCCCATTATTTGTGAAGGCTGTTGATTAGAACTTTCATCGGTTTTCGTAAAGGTTATCAGATTGTAACATTTCTCGATCTACGTAAAAATCTTCTAATTATAGTCTTCATCTGTTAACGTGAAAGTCGTCTGATTGTAATTTTCATCGTTGGATTGGTGATGCGAAAGTTATCAGATTGTAACTTTTATCATTAGTGTTTAATGGGGATCAGCTATCTGCAGTGATTTTTCGACAGCCTACACTTTAATTTACCTTCATTCACCGCCTACACAACTTGTGGTCACCACCGCCGCCACCGCTTGTATTCTAGAACCCTTGACCGACGATAAAGAATTTGTTTGGTTGATCCATGAAAAGGATCGTTTGTTTGGTTGATCCATGAAGACGATAGTTTTTTTAGCTGATCACTAAAAAGGATCATTTGTTTGGTTGATCCGTGAAGAGAACCATTTGTTTATGGATCCACGAGAAGAATCACTTGTTTGTTAGGTCCTTAAGAGGATTATTTGATTGGCAGATACCTAAAAAAGAATCATTTATTAGAATCCCGAGGAAGATTATTTATTTGGTGGATCCTTGAGGAGGATTGTTTGGTTGGTGGATCCCTAGTGAGGATCGTTTCGTTTAGTCAATCTGTGAAGAAGATTAAGGTATCACAGTTTGTAATACCCAAGCCTATTTAAGCTAAGGCACACAATCACATTTCTTATGGCAAGCTTTGTTCGAGGCCCAACTTACTCTTGAATTTTATTTTTTCCAAGGCCCAATTCTCCTTATAACCCAGTATACTAGAATTTGTATGCAACCAAAGCCCTCGAACAAGTTTAAACCCATCTACACCTATTTTTTCATATGATATCTTTGGTTTCTTTTTCAAAAAAAAAGAGAGAGAACGTGGATAAGAAAACCGTTTTTTTTCCTTTTTGCCATGATACCACATTTCACAAAAAATCAAAGTGGAAATCTCAACAACAAAATCTCTCATATCCTATAAAATCTCTAACCATCAAGTCTATCCTCAACAAGCATATATCCTTTAAACCTTTTTCTTTTCTTTACCATCTGAAAACCTCACAAAAATAAAAAAAAAGAGAAGAAAAGAGGGGCCACGGTTATATCTTAGGAGGCGAGTGAAAGATCTTTGCTAGGAGTTCTTTTTTGACACAAATCGACAAGCATATTTTTCCTTTTTATCTTTCCCTTTTCTTTTCAAAAAGTTTTCATCTTCATAAATCCTTTCATAGCTTGTGAAATTATAGATGTTTGGTAGATAATGCTAGCATGTTATGCTTCTAGTTGATTAGAATCTTTATATGTTGATGATGGTTTAAGTGTATGTTTAATTCATGAGACTATTTTGGTTATAGTATGAGAATTATTTTTCCCCAACAACAAATTTAAATTTCTCAAACTTTAAATTTGTTATTTATAATATTTTATGAGAATTATTTTTCCCCAACAACAAATTTAAATTTCTCAAACTTTAAATTTGTTATTTATAATATTTAGGGAATTTCTCTTAATGTTTAGTTTCCTCTTAAATTTCTCAAACTTTAAATTTGTTATTTATAATATTTAGGGAATTTCTCTTAATGTTTAGTTTCCTCCACGTGCATCAATTCATGTGGATATGGCTTGTTGTAGGGCATCTTAGTTATACTTTCCTTAGGTGTCCATACATGGTTAAAATGCTTGTAATTATGTTATGATTTTTTGTTAAATTCCCTTTTTCGGGTAATAAATTTATTATTATTATTTTTCGGCCACAACAGAGCATTTAAGTTTTATAAATCCTTTTACTTATTTTTTATTCGGTAGAATCATAGTTAATTTAGACTATAAGTAAACAATTCTTGCAGCAGTCCTAAGACAGAGGACCTTTGGGTATAGCTCTTAGGTCTTGGGTTCGAATCTTTTGCCCTTCATTTTTTCAAAAACTATTTGGGTCTGTTATGAACTCAAACCCGACCCGGTTAGGATCCAATATAAATTTCCAGACCTGTTTGGGTTTATAATTCAATTTACAAACTGATTTGACCCAATTAGGATCCAATATCAATTTCCAGACCCGACTCGTTTGGGTTTATAATTCAAATTACAGACCTGTTTGACCCGGTTAGGATCCAATATCAAATTTCCAAACCCGTTTGGATTTATAACTCAAAATACTAGACCCTTTAGGTCTAAAACTGAAATTTCCAGACCCGGTTGGGTTTATAACTCAAAATACTAGACCTATTTAGGTCTAAAACTCAAATTTCAAATCCGTTTAGACCTTTTGCTCACTAAAACCAGTTTTGTAGATTTCTATGCTGTCAAATCAAACCCGTTTAGCCCGCTTTGACACAAACAATTATGTTAATTATTTTTTTCCTTTTGTTAAGATGAATGATGATATTTTTTTTGATCTCTTGATGCTTATTGGATCACCTGATGCTATGTTTGATCACCTAGTGATATTTAATAGGGTTGATTGTGCATGAAGACGACCTTCGTCAAAATATGATTCATAAACGTGTTATCATAGCATGACTATACCATCGACATCGATATCCCGATGTGAGGAGTTTCTCTTGATTAGTACTATTATTAATAATAGCATTGACTAGACGATGCACCTATCTTGATTGGACATGTATTGGGTCATAGTTAATTTTTATAAATTTAACGGAAGTCGTTCTATGGTAACTCTGTGGTTAGTGAATAATATTTCATGCACAAGCACTTAAATAAATAGATAAATGTGGGTTTATAAAGGGGAATTGGACGGAGAATATAACATGTATATAAGCGGGCTCTGTAGGGTCGTAAAATTAGATCTCAATTTTGTATTAATTGAATTTGTGTTACAAATTGGAAATCGCTTTAACACAGAAGAAGAGAGAATTGATTCGATCTCTTTTATTTAATGTGGGATCTTTTGGGGCGATAGGATGTCTCCGTCGATGCTTGAGTCGGGTTTGCTTCTCGTTGACGATTTGAACAAGATTGTGAACAAACTTCAGCGTGTGGTAGAAGTCTTGTCTTTTGAGTTCGAACACCCGAGCTAGGATTTGAAGGCTGAATGCACAAGAATGCTAAATTCGATTTTCTCAATACTCTCTCTCCGGTTCTCTTAATGTCAAAAATGTCCTTTTTCTGTAGCCATTCGTGGCTTTTTATAGAGAGGAATGGCCCGCAACTACCTCCTAGGAACGTGAGAAGTGGAAGCAACCGCTTCCACAATTCAGGATGACTTGGTCAAGCAGTTCAGGCGAGGTTGGAGCATGTAGCCAAACTTCGTAGGCAATGTTAAGCGTTCAGGCGCGCTTAACTCTTGCAGGCGGAGTTCAGTGTTCAAGTGAGCTAAGCATTCAGGCGGACTTAGCTTATATCTGTGTGATTGATTCAGGCGAAGCTATGTTGTCAGACGAGTTTAGCTTTGCCTGCGAAGTCAAACATTCAGGCGAACTTGACTTCATGGGATGAGGTCAAGTATTCAGGCGAACTTGACCTTGCCTATTTGATTCAAGCAAACTTGACTTAAACGTTTGGGTGAACAAGCACACTTGGCTTCGTTCATGCGAACTTGTATAGTCAGGCGAACTCCAGTCTTGCAATTGGACTTTTAAGCGTCTTTTGTTAGGGATAAATTCAATTTTATTTGCCTACAAAACTCTCTTTAAAGTTTTCAGACCCAAATTGGGTTGCATAGGGTCTGAAATACTTTGAATATTCAGACTCGCAAAAATGACCATCATTCATTGATTCAGGCGAAGCAGGGACCTTCAGGCGCAGCTAGAAATTCTAGCGAAGTGGGGACCTTCAGGCGCAGCTGGAAATTCTGGTGAAGTTAGACTCTTCAAGCGAAGTGAATAAATTCAGGCGAGCTAAGTGTTCAAGCGAACTTAGAATTGCAGGTGAAACATGCAACTGCAGGCGGACCAAATGACTGCAGGCGAGCTTCGAAGTCCGCCAGCCGAGGCGGTGATGGCGTGTTAGATCGCATTAAATGCGATGTGACGTGGCCTCATTGTTTTCACGCACTCGATCTGAGCCGTCACGTCGATTTAATATCGAATCTCAGCCGTCGCTTTTGAAGCTAATTGAGGTCGTTCACTTCAAAGAATTAAATTTCAACCGCTGATTTGAATTCGAACCGTTTTGTCGTTTAGATAACCAATCCTGGCCATTGAATCCAGAGCAAATCACGACCGTTCGTTTTGAAACAGTCAAATCTGAACCGTTTTACTCAATCAGAACCATCGCTTCGGTTGAGATATTAAATCTCAACCATCGATTATTTCGCCTATATATAAGCTTTGTCTCCCTTGTGGAGAAGTTTCTGCAAACTTTGAATCTTCTTTGCCAGAACTCCCAGAGAAAAATTTTGACTTTCTTTGCAATCTTTTTTCATGGCTCCTAAGACCAAGTCTCTTGCTTTAAAGGGAAAGGGGAGGGTTTCCGCTACCGCTGCCCCTGATGTTGCTCTATCGTCTTCAGGTAGGTTTCAAAGACTGTCTTTTTTGGTGTTCTTTTGTTGATGCGAAATTATGGGGTTTGGAGAAGATGAACAGGTGAAGTTCATTCTTCTGGCGAGCTTCGTTGTAGTTCTGGCGAACTTCGTCGTTTGGCGAAGTTTGCTCGTTCAGGCGAACTTCGTTGTCTGGCGAAGTTTGCTTATTCGGGCGAACTTCATTGTTTGGCGAACTTCGTCTGTTCAGGAGGACTTCGTTGTCTGGCGAACTTTACTTATTCATGCGAACTTCGTTAGTTCGCCATCTTAGCGGAGTTTGCCTGGATGGCCTATTTCGCCTGTTTTGAGGACTTGGTAAAAATTTCCACTTTGCTAAAGATTTTTCATTTCTCCAGTTTCTTTGTTTTACAGTGGCTTATTCTGGAGCGGCTATCCCTAAGGTCAGTGTCATCGGCCATGCCAGCGGGGTAGGATTCTCTATTCCAGCCAGGTTTCCCCATTCATGAACCTGTATCAGTTTTCTCCCACGTCAGCTCCGTAAAGCGTGAACAAAGAATTTCTGAGGGGCATTATCTCACTCTCCGAGAGCTCATCACGGACGCTGCAATAACTGATTCCAAGCGTAGGGAGATGAAGAAGTCATGTTTCCTCCTCGGTGACACGAAGGCTGCCCCGACCAATCTATATCTTGGTGAGAGCAAGTGGCTTCGGGTTATCGGCGACGTCGTCCACTATTTCATCCCTGCCATGCCGAGGGGATTTTCCATTGTAGAGATGCGACCACTCTCTGTGCTGAGAGTGATGGACTGGGACTTGACCCCCACTCTGGATGGCGTCACTTGCGGCCTTTTTACAGGCTCGAAGGTTGGATTCGGGATCGATAGCTCGATGAAATGCATCACAGCCTTACACCCTGGTCTGCTGCAAAATGATTTGCCAATGGGGAAAACGACGGCGGTGGCTGAGACCTTCTGCCACAGATTCTTCAATGTCGGGGGTCAATTTCCGCCAAAGGACTTCCGAGCTCCTGGATGGGTTTGTTCTGCTCCAGGTAATACACTTTGGTGGTCTCGGATCACCGAGTTCGTATTAGAGGAAAACTCTGATACAAGGAATGGAGTTACATACTACTATCAGGGCCACGCAGTTCAGCCTCAAGATTAATACAGCATAGCTTCAGAGCATTTTGGAGCTCTATTGCCCCAAGACCGGCACATTCTTCACCCTGAACGGGGAACTAGGCTTCGTGTTGCACAAGATGTACGAAGTCTCGGGATTATCAATGGGAGAGCTCTTGTATGAAGAATTCATCCTCGGGCAGAGGGAGATTGAAAATCTCTCCGACAAGTTTCCTCAAGTGGCTAAGACCCGCTGGGAGCTGCTTTGCCACTATCATATTTGCATGCATACCGTCGGGGCAGTAGATCATCGGGGCAAGAGGAAGAGGAGCCAAGGGATCAACCACAAGAATTAGGCCGATTATTTGTTCCAGAACACTGACGATAAGACAAGGCCTATTCTGCCCCTGGGTGTTTGTGATGAGACGATAGTGACCAAGAGAATTTTTGACTGTAAGTCGATTTTGGACACCCTCAAATCTGATAAAGGAGGGTTCAAGGCAGGAACAACTTTCCAATCTTTCCACCACCAAGCTAAAGTTCCAATTTCCAACAAGGCCCTGCTCGTCGGGTATTTGATGTTATGGTTGAAGAGATGTGTGATTCTCACACACTCTTTTAAGGCGATCCCGGTCGAGGTTGTCTACCCAGCGGTTCGTTTGGCTCACGGACGATCTTACGCGCTACTCCCCGCTATGGTAGCGTGCCTTCAAGGCGGGTTGCGCACATTGACAGCCTAATTCTGCAAGGTAGTATATGTTCAGGAGAAAGAAGGCGAAGAAGTTGCCAAAACTCCTAACCCGCGCGTCAGTCTCCCCTACACTTATCTGATGGCATGGTACGTGCTGCATTGTCCTTGATGAGCGCACCGACGACGCGCCAGGAAGGGCAGATGATTCCCTTCCTCTAATGGCTAGAGAAGTGCTCATGGAAGTATAATTACATAGCGGAGATGATGAAGGCCTCTCCTTCAACATCTACGAGTTCTTTCAGTGCTTCCCTTATTTTACGGATGGAGGATATGACGTCGCCTTTGAGGATGTGCCAACGGAAGATCATTACAGCGCACTATCTTGGGCAGCTTCCATTGGCTTCGTCAAACATCCGACCGGGCTCATACTCTTCCGAATGGCGTCGATCTCCACATGAAGCCGCTAATTCCCGTGCCGCTTCGCTCGCCAATTCGGGTAAGACCAACTTTATGTAGGGAACCCGAATCCTCAATTAAGCTTTGAAGGGGGCTTAATTGACGGAGCCCGAGGATGGTATTAGCATCTAGCGGGATGCACCTGTAATGACCATGAATTTTTGATACTAGTTAAAATAATTTTTCTTGTATTTTAAAATATTCAATTATTATTTCCAAAAGAGTATTTATATTTTCTCAATTTTCTAGAATATTCTATGATTTAAAAATCCAGATTATATTTATTTTAATGGTTTTGCTATTATAAATTAAATTGTTACAGTAAAAACTTTTAAATTAATATTTGAATATTAATTATTATTATTATTGTTATTGTTATTGATTATCTTATATTGATTTTTTTAGCCTATTCTATTCCCTCATATTTTTCCTGTATTTTCTGTATTTTTTCTTATTTTTATGTAACTTTTTTAAAACCCTAACCCTAAATATATATATATATAATATATATATATATAATTATATATATATATATATATATAGATATATATATAATATATATATATTTTTTTTTTTCTCTCGCTTTTCACGTGAAGCCGCCACACTCTTTGTTCTCTCTCTCTCCCTACGCTTCTCTCTTCTCTCTCGTTCTCATCGAGTTCCACCTGACCGAAAAAGCACACCCGTCTCCTCTCAAACTCAGCCCCGCACGCACACCACGTCCAGCCTGCTACTCACCCTCACTGAATCACGCGCCTCCTCTCCTCCACCTTCGGCCACCAACAGCATCCCCTCACACCCTACTCCGAACAGCCACCCCTCGGCCCAGGATCTCCGCGCCGACAGTCCTCCAACTCTGGTCAGCAACCGTCCTCCCCACCTCCAGATCCGACGCCTGCTCCCTCGGATCCGTCGACAGCCACCCCCAAATAGCCCCTTTTTCCTCTCTCCTCGTCCCCTTCACTACAACCAACCGCCTCGCCATCAGCCTCGTTATCCGCCGTTCAGATCCGACTAGATTCGTCCACCTCAGCACCATCAGCAGTGATGTCGGCTCGGTCTTCCTCAGCAGCGACGTCATTGCCCTCTTCATCAGCGTTGCCCCTCGATCCAGATCCGCTCCTTCAGATCTGCTACAACCGTCGCCGTCTGCAGCAGCGAACCGTGCCATCTGATTTGTCGCTGTTATCTCCTCTCGTCGACGCTCGCCGTCGTCTCCGTCGCCACCTCACCCGCAGACTCGCACGTCAACGTCGATACGTTCGACAGAAACTTGCAGGCAAGATCTCACCTCTTTCAAGTTTATTTTCATTGTGATACGCCACTAAATGATATTATGCAGGAGAGTTTATGATTTCTGCTGAATTAAGTTTTAGATTTCGGATGATATATTGTAGTTGTCCTTATCACACACAGTATAATAGTTCCACACATTTCACAAGTATTATCAGTTAGTATTTTTATCACACGCCACATATACAATCATGATTAAAAGTCTTAAAAAATATTAGATATGATTACTGTTACTATTCACATATACAGTTATTGATCACAATTATCGTTCATGATTTATGATTCTTAATTATATGGTATGTCATAATATTATTGTACATGATCAGTTGCTCTTATTTTCTTATTGTGATTGAGAACCATTAGTAGTTCATGACTTAGTGGCTTTGTGCGTCATGAACAAGACTTAGTGACATGTATGTGTGCGTTGACTGAGTTTAGGAGGTGGATCAGAGATCTAATTCAGGTTATGATTGTTGACTTACATAAGTGAGAAGAGTTGGGATGGAGAAGTATTGGTTCATGTGATCGGATATGGTTGTTGATAAATCTTTCAGGCTTGCACCAGTGGTTGGTGTCGCCACTGAGGTTGGTTTGTAGGACCAAAGTGAAGTGTGTACATCACTTTGGTCAGTAGGAATTTATTTCGTCACCCGAGTTTTGCTTGAGTTCGGACCAGGTAGAAAACGGTTTGCGTGTAGTCCTCTGGTCGCATGTGTATTGACATTTAATAGGGTTGATTGTGCATGAAGACGACTTCCGTCAAAATAATTAATAAACGTGTCATCATAGCATGGCTATACCCTCGACATCGATATCTCAATGTGGAGTTTCTCTTGATTATTACTATTATTATAATAGCATTAACTAGACGATGCACCCATCTTGATTGGACATGTTTTGGGTCACGGTTATTTTTTATAAATTTTACGAAAGTCGTTCCACGGTAACTCTATGGTTAGTGAATAATATTTTATGCACAACCACTTAAAATAAATAGATAAATGTAGGGTTTATAAAGGGGAATTTAACGGAGAATATAACGTGTATATAAGCGGGCTCATGCGCATTCTTGATATCTAGAGTTATATTTAAGGGCCAAAGGCTAACCCTGACTTGAAGCTGTGTTCCCGAGATGGTTTACGGGAACCCGATTTATATACATGATACTATTACCCTCTAATTCAAATAACATGCAAAATAATAATAATAATAATAATATGCTTGTATGCCTTGTGATAAACTTATTCTTAATATTTACTAGTAGCATTTCTTTTAGTCACCTTTAATTTAGATTTCATCTCTTTTTTTGTACATGCCACATACACTTGCAAGCGCATAATTTCTTTATTTTACATGCTTGTTGGGAGTTTTCTGACTCTCCTAGGGTTTGTGCGGCCCCAGACTCAGGAACTGTTCTTTCTTCGTAGGACCGATAATATTTTGAGGAGCAGGCTAAGTGGCAGTGATCACCATTTATTCTATCAGTTCTCCAATTCAGTTGGTTTAGACTTTTTCTTGGGTCACATGTGACATTTTTTAGACTATGATATAATTTTTTGGATAGTTGTGAAACTCGTATTTGGACTCCGTCCTTTTGGAGATTTTTTATCTATACATTTCTTTTATTATCTTAATTACATGCTCTATGATGTAGTTTTGACTTTATATCGATATACAGGATGATCTAGAGGCGTGAATGTGGCCGAATGGTTGTATTGTCGGCCGACTCACATTCCAAGTTATTACACTTTGGAACCGGGGCGTGACACAGTTGGTAATTTTGGTTTAAGTTGTTCGTTGTGGAAGACATGCAAGTAGAAGACTAGAAGATGAAGACAACTACGATGAGAAAGACAACACAGAAGATTTCAGCCTTTTTAAGTCATGTCACAAATTGAAGTAAGTACATCTTGTTTGTAACAAGTTAGACATGCATGTATATATGTTCCAGCTTGAAGGGGAGTGTTAATCAATATATTATGAAGATATATGATGTTATAGTTATATTAGGAATAATATATTAAGAATATATGGTTAAGAGATATTAAGGATGAGATTGAGAGAACAAAGGAATATGCTAAAAATATGTTTAGCATATTCCTAATAATATGTAACATGTGTTTACTTGCTCTTAGTATAAATATAAGAGTTCAACAGAGCTCTAGATAGAGTCTGTGGCTTCCCTTAGAAGTAATTTCAACAAATGCCAAATAAATGTGAATTTGACCAGTGAGTAATACAATTTAATGATAAAATGCTAGTGATAAGAATAAAGAAACAGATGTGATATCTAAATCATCAGTTCATTTCCAGTACTTTTTGACACTGGATTGTTTCCTTATATTGTGGGAATCTATTATCTGATTAGCAAAAAAACCAAAAGTTTTTGACAAATTCAAGTAGGAATCACTATGGAGCATCTTGCGCTAATAAACTTGAATATTCTTATAACTTGGATTTTGACCAACCAAATACACTGTAGAATTGCATTACTAAGTAAAGAAATTAAAGAAAATTGTTCAATACAACCAAGCTTTGATGCAATCTACAAATGTTTCCATAAGTTTAAACCACATTGACTTCTTAAGAGTTTAACAAGACATACAGAATGATCTCGTGTCACTCAGAAGTCAAAGTAAACATAAGTAGTGGCTCATCGAGGCTTAAACATGTACATAATAATTGTGAATAAAGAACATAGCCATGTAATATACAACTACAAGAGAACAAGCCATACTGCAAAATCTTTGGCAAGTATAAAAAATGACGAAACATGGATCCTTACCTCCTTAAAGCGGACAATATTAGGATGCCTCAAAGACTTATGATTAATGATTTCTCTTTGCACTTTCTCATCAATCTGTGCACAGTGATCAACAAAGTTCAAAATGTAAGATGTAAAACATGAACCCACATGTACTTAACAGTCAATAACATAACATCTCCAGTAATATTATCACGATAACATTGTTAGAATATGATGTTCTATTCAACGTAAATCAGAAGGCTCAATAGAGATCTTGTCATTGAAATACGAATAATGGAGATCTTACCTTAGAAATATTAACAAATAAACTAATAATCTAATGAAATAAGAACATGAAGTAGTAAACAGATTCTAAAGCACCGAAATTTATCTACAAACTCACTTTGGACAATCGTAATCTAATTAAAACATTTTGAAAGATGGACTCTGGCTGTTAGTAAAACACAAAGCAATTATTGGAAGTAATGCGTGCACATAATGAAATGTCATCATCGAACAGAATTACGTTTTAAAGACAATTGGTAAAATGACAAACAAAAGATATGTATAACCGATGAAATCCATTTATTCAGAAACCAGCAACAATAACAAAAACTATAAAGCCTGTACAAGATTTTGGGAGCTGTCTACACGGAGAAGTACATATTGGGCCTTGCAGCTCTTACCCTAATTCCTTCCCCAATATTGAATACAACTCTCTCATATGTTTTTGGAAGATGTTAAAGGTCTATTTAAGCCAAAATAACAAACTAATCCTATTCTTACCAACGAGGACTAATGCAGTTCTCTTTATAAAGGACTTTCTAGTTGCCCCAAAGTTCAGAAAAATAAAACATGTTGATTGTGTCATTGCCTTCTGAAGCGTCCATTTCGATTTCAGGGGTTACTTAATCACATGATACTTTAGGAAGCACTTCCCTACCATCTTTTCCAACCATAATCATAATTACGGATCACTGTTCCGAACTCCGAAATTGTCACTTGGGGATATCCTAACCCTCAATTTGGATTCCGTTGTGAAGTCTTGCTAGACCATTGGTGCCTACCATGGTTCTCCGTAATTACGGAAAATGCTACTGTTCTTATACACAAATGATTCACAACTGTGTCAGTTCTTCTACTTTGTCCTGAAATCGACAACGAGATAAGAGCGGGTACACCTTATCATCCTAATAGCAGTACCAATTCATTAGTACAAAAATTATAGTAGAATTACCACTGTCTCGTTATGAAAAAAAATAAATGCATAATCAACCAACAAGATAACATTGTATGTCTTCTTCCCACTTCAGATATATTTGACCTTCTATGAACAAGATAAATAATGCATGCCATCTTCCCTCTTTGAATATATTCTTCAAATCTATCTAACAACAACTATAAACCTCAAAAAGAACAATCCAATGGGCAAACATGTGAACAAACTCCATCCTAAACCCAAAAGGGGAAAAAAAACCATCAAATAAAATGATAATAAATGCATAAATAACAACAAACAAGATGAGATTGTATACCTTCTTCCCTCTTTGAATATATTTGACAGCAAGAAGCTCCTTGGTTTTCTTGTCCCTCACCAACCTAGCCACCCCAAAATTGCCAGAACCCAACTCCTTCAACGCCTCATACTTCTCCTCCATCTCTCTCTTCTCTCTCTCTCTCTCTCTCTCTAAGTCAAACAATCTCACAAGCACAATGTCACTCTTTGAGCTTTATTATTGTAGAAAAAGCCCAAGTTGGTGTTTTTTTTCACTCTTTGAGCTTTATTATTGTAGAAAAAGCCCAAGTTGGTGTTTTTTTAAGGAAAAAAATAGATGGGCACTCTTATAGAGCAGAATCTAAGGTTGGTTTGTGACGTAGGGAAGGGGAGAGCATTGGACCGTGAAAGGGACGCGCGTGATGACGACAGGGGTTTGGATTATTAGGCGCTGTTTGGTTGGTTTACGAAAACCAAAGGATAAAAAAAAAAGGAAATAGACACCGGAGGCCATTGCATCTCCAACGCAGCGGCATTTTGCCGCTGCGTTGAACTATTTCCCCTCCAACCGTGCCGCATTTTTTGCGGCACTTTGGAGAGGATGAACAGTGCGACGCTATATTTGGCGTCGCACTGTTCATCCGCTCTATTACTGTTCATTACTTTAAATTTTTTTAAGTGTTTATTTTTAAATTTTTAATTAATATAAAAGTAGATAAAAGAGAATATACCAAGAATATTCTAAGAATATTCTTTTTTGGTGCAAAAAATAGTGCAATGGGTTGGAGATGTATTACTGTTTGATGGGACTTTTGCACCATTTTAGTGCAAAATTTGCACCATTTTGATGCAATGGGTTGGAGATGGTTACATCCTTAAAAATCAGCGTGACAACTCATTTCATCTCATCTTCTTTCTTACTTTTAAGAATGAACAAAACACAAAAAATAGGTCACATCATCTGTCTCATCTTTAAAAATGAGTCGCATCATCCAATAATATGGTGACAACTCATCTCATTAAAATTTGAATTCCATAAATTTCCTAAAAAATCATGAAATGGGTTTCCCAAAATATGAGTCACACCATTCAAGAATATAATGAAAATTCATCTCATCTCATCTTTTTTCTTAGTTTAATAATGAACCAAACACAATAAAAGAACCTATTATAGAAAATATATTTATTATAATTGATTTCTTTTTTTTAGCCAACCAAACAACCTCAAAACAATTCATGAAATTTGTTTCTTAAAAAATTACCCACATCATCCAATAATATGGTAAACAACTCATCTCATCTCATCTCCTTTCTTACTTTTAAGAAGTGAACCAAACACAAGAAACGAACCTATTATAGGAAATATGTTTCATTTTATTTGATTTTCTTTTTTTAGCCAACTAAATAGCCCCTTAAAAGCAATGGGAAAATGTGTCTATGCCCCAAAAGCAGAAACTTCATGTGACGAGGCCCCTCATAGTTTCCCCCATGTGGATCAGCCCCTTGAAGTGTGACACTTTGTACTACAGCCCCTTTTTAGCAATTATTACATGCCACCACCATGCTAGTTCTAGTCCGCACCATGCTAGTTCTAGCCCGCACTATGTTAGTTCTTGCAAGTTGGGGCAAGTTAGAACTAACAATACTCAAAGCGATATAACGAGAGGTAGAAAATGAGCCCAAGTGAAAGGAAGATACCGTGTGATAGACAATATAAAGAGCTACACACCAGCGAAGACGGTGATGAAAACGGAGACCGGAGGTGGCCGAAAAACGCGCGCGAAGTCGGCACGGCGCTGCTGTTTTCTGCTCGCTGCTGCCGTCGAGCGATGTTTCGAACGTTACCGAGAGAGATAGACAATGAGTTAGAGTGTGATACAAATTGGAGGTGATAGGCAACATGTAGGACTACTCACCAAAGAAGAAATCAGCGGAAACAGATATTAGAGGTGATCAAAAAGTGCGTGCAAAGTCGGCACAAAACTGTAGTTTTTTACAGTGTAATTTCTCGCCGTTCGGGTTTGTTCTTCGCTGTTCGGAGCTTTTCAACACTGTCTGGGCTTGCCGGAGGTGGGAGGAGGTTGTCGGGGTCATCGGGGTGTCTCGGTGGGTTCCACCTGAGGTGAGAGGAGCTTTTCTCGGTTCCCAAGAACCTAGAACTAAGATGAATTAGAGCTAGAACTAGCTAGAAATAATATAGTGCGGGCTAGAACTAGCATGGTGCGGACTAGAACTAAGAAGGTGCGGGTTAGAACTAAGTTGAGGGCCCAAGAGCCTAGAACTAAGATAAATTAGAGATAGAACTAGCTAGAACTAACATAGTGTGGGCTAGAACTAAGAAGGTGCGGGTTAGAACTAAGAAGGTGCGGGTTAGAATTAACAAGTACGCAAGCAAAACATGCGGGCTTGGTTTAGAACTAGCAAGGTGTGGGCTAGAACTGGCTATATACAAGCTAGAAGTAGGATAATAGAAGCTAGAACTAACGTAGAAGCATGAATTAACACGTGCGCAAGCAAAAAATGAGGGCTGGGTTTAGAACTAGCAAGATGTGGGTTAGAACTGACTGTATACAAGCTAGAACTAGGGCAATAGAAGCTAAAACTAACGTAGAAGCAAGAATTAACAAGTGTGCATGTAAAAAACGTGGGCTGTGTTTAGAACTAGGAAGGTGTGGGCTAGAACTGACTGTATACAAGTTAGAACTAGGGTAATAGAAGCTAGAACTAATGTAGAAGCAAGAATTAACAAGTGGCCATGTAAAAAACGAGGACTGGGTTTAGAACTAGCAAGGTGTAGGCTAGAAATGGTTGTATACAAGCTAGAACTAGGGTGATAAAAGCTAGAACTTCCTAGAAGCATGAATTAACAAGTACGCAAGCAAAAAACGCGGGCTGGATTTAGAACTAGCAAGGTGTGGGCTAGAACTGGCTGTATACAAGTTAGAACTGGCTGTATACAAGCTAGAACTAGGGTAATAGAAGCTAGAACTAACCTAGAAGCATGAATTAACAAGTGCGCAAGCAAAAACACGGGCTGGCTTTAGAACTAGCAATGTGTGGGCTAGAACTGACTGTATACAAGCTAGAACTAGGATAATAGAAGCTAGAACTAATGTAGAAGCAAGAATTAACAAGTGTGCGGCATATAAAAAACACGGGCTGGGTTTAGAACTAGCAATGTGTAGACTAGAATTGGCTTTATACAAGCTAGAACTAGGATAATAGAAGCTAGAACTAACGTAAAAATAAGAATTAACAAGTGTTCATGCAAAAAACATGGGTTGGGTTTAGAACTAGCAAGGTGTGGGCTAGAACTGGCTTTATACAAGCTAAAACTAGGGTAATAGAAGCTAGAACTAACGTAGAATCAAGAATTAACAAGTGTGCATGTAAAAAATGAGGGCTGGGTTTAGAACTAGCAAGGTGTGGGCTAGAACTGGCTGTATACAAGCTAGAACTAGGGTAATAGAAGATAGAACTAACGTAGAAGCAAGAATTAACAAGTGCGCAAGTAAAAAAACACGGGTTAGCTTTAGAACTAGCAAGGTGTGGGCTAGAACTGACTGTATACAAGCTAGAACTAAGGTAATAAAAGCTAAAACTAACGTAGAAGCATGAATTAACAAGTGCGCAAGCAAAAAACGAGGGCTGTGTTTAGAACTAGCAAGATGTGGGCTAGAACTGGCTGTGTACAAGCTAGAACTAGGGTAGTAGAAGCATGAATTAACAAGTGCGCAAGCAAAAAACACGGCCTGGGTTTAGAACTAGCAAGATGTTGGCTAGAATTGACTGTATACAAGCTAGAACTAGGGTAATAGAAGCTAGAACTAACGTAGAAGAATGAATTAACAAGTGCGCAAGCAAAAAACGCGGGCTGGATTTAGAACTAGCAAGATGTGGGCTAGAACTGCCTGTATACAAGCTAGAACTAGGGTAATAGAAACTAGAACTAACGTAGAAGCATGAATTAACAAGTGCGCAAGCAAAAAACACGGGTTGGATTTAGAACTAGCAAGGTGTAGGCTAGAACTGGTTGTATACAAGCTAAAACTAGGGTAATAGAAACTAGAACTAACGTAGAAGCAAGAATTAACAAGTGTGCATGTAAAAAACACGGGCTGAGTTTAGAACTAGCAAGGTGTGGGCTAGAACTGACTTTATACAAGCTAGAACTAGGATAATAGAAGCTAGAACTAATGTAGAATCAAGAATTAACAATTGTGCATGTAAAAACGAGGGCTGAGTTTAGAACTAGCAATGTATGGGCTAGAACTGGCTGTATACAAGCTAGAACTAGGGTAATAGAAGCTAGAACTAACCTAGAAGCATGAATTAACAAGTGCACAAGCAAAAAACGTGGGATGGATTTAGAACTAGCAATGTGTGGGCTAGAACTGCCTTTATACAAGCTAGAACTAGGGTAATAGAAGCTAGAACTAACGTAAAAGTAAGAATTAACAAGTGTGCATGTAAAAAACGAGGGCAGGGTTTAGAACTAGCAAGGTATGGGCTAGAACTGGCTTTATACAAGCTAGAACTAGGGTAAAAGAAGCTAGAACTAATGTAGAAGCAAGAATTAACAAGTGTGCGTTAGTTCTTGCTAAATTTAGAACTAGTAAACAAGCAAAAAATGCACACTTGTTAATTCTTGCTTCTACGTTAGTTCTAGCTTCTATTACCCTACTTCTAGCTTGTATAAACCAGTTCTAGTCCATACCTTTCTAGTTGTAAACCCAGCTTACGTTTTTTACATGCACACTTGTTAATTCTTGCTTCTACGTTAGTTCTAGCTTCTATTACACTAGTTCTAGCTTGTATACAGCCAGTTCTAGCCCACACCTTACTAATTCTAAACTCAGCCCTCGTTTTTTAAATGCACACTTGTTAATTTTTGATTCTACGTTAGTTCTAGCTTCTATTACCCTAGTTCTAGCTTGTATAAAGCCAGTTCTAGCCCACACCTTGCTAGTTCTAAACCCAGCCCGTGTTTTTTACATGCACACTTATTAATTCTTGCTTCTACGTTAGTTTTAGCTTCTATTACCCTAGTTCTAGCTTGTATACAGCCAGTTCTAACCCACATCTTACTAGTTCTAAACTCAGCCCGTGTTTTTTGCTTGCGCACTTGTTAATTTATGCTTCTACTACCCTAGTTCTAGCTTGTATACCGTCAGTTCTAGCCCACATCTTTCTAGTTCTAAACTCAGCCCTCGTTTTTTGCTTGCGCACTTTGTTAATTCATGCTTCTACGTTAGTTCTAGCTTCTATTACCCTAGTTCTAGCTTGTATAAAGCCAGTTCTAGCCCACACTTTGCTAGTTCTAAATCCAGCCCGCGTTTTTTACTTGCGCACTTGTTAATTCATGCTTCTAGGTTAGTTCTAGCTTCTATTACCCTAGTTCTAACTTGTATACAGACAGTTTTAACCTACACCTTGCTAGTTCTAAACCCAGCCCTCGTTTTTTATATGCCCACTTGTTAATTATTGCTTCTACGTTAGTTCTAGGCTCTATTACTCTAGTTCTAGCTTGTATACAGCCAGTTGTAGCCCACACCTTGCTAGTTCTAAACCCAGCCCGTGTTTTTTACATACACACTTGTTAATTCTTGCTTCTATGTTAGTTTTAGCTTCTATTGCCCTAGTTCTAGCTTGTATACAGCCAGTTCTAGCCCACATCTTGCTAGTTCTAAATTCAGCCCTCGTTTTTTGCTTGCGCACTTGTTAATTCATGCTTCTACGTTAGTTCTAGCGTATATTACCCTAGTTCTAGCTTGTATACATCCAGTTCTAGCCCACACATTGCTAGTTCTAAACCAAGCCCGTGTTTTTTTCTTGCGCACTTGTTAATTCTAACCCGTACCTTCTTAGTTCTAACCCGCACCTTCTTAGTTCTAACCCGCACTTTCTTAGTTCTAGCCCACACCATGCTAGTTCTAGCCTGTACTATGTTAGTTCTAGCTAGTTCTATCTCTAATTTATTTTAGTTCTAGGTTCTTGGGCCCTAAAGTTAGTTCTAACCCGTACCTTATTAGTTCTAACCCGTACCATTCTAGTTCTAGCCCGCACTATGTTAGTTCTAGCTAGTTTTAGCTCTAATTCATCTTAGTTCTAGGCTCTTGGGAACGGAGAAAAGCTCCTCCTACCTCTGGTGGAGCCCACCAAGACACCCCGATGACCCTGGCAACCTCCTCCTACCTCCGGCAAGCCCGGACAATGTTGAAAAGCTCCGAACAGCGAAGAACAAACCCGAACGGCGAGAAATTGCACTGTAAAAAACTACAGTTTTGTACCGACTTTGCACGCACTTTTCGATCACCTCCAATCTTTGTTTCCACCGATTTCTTCTTTGGTGAGTAGCCCTACATGTTGCCTATCACCTCCAATTTATATCACACTCTAACTCATTCTCTATCTCTCTCGGTAACGTCCGAAACATCGTTCGACGGCAGCAGCGAGCAGAAAACAGCAGCGCCGTGCCGACTTCGCGTGCGTTTTTCAGCCACCTCATGTCTCCGTTTTCACCACCGTCTTCGCCGGTGTGTAGCCCTTTATATTGTCTATCACACGTATCTTCCTTTCACTTGGGCTCATTTTCTACCTCTCGTTATATCGCTTCGAATATTGTTAGTTCTAACTTGTCCCAACTTGCTAGAACTAACATAGTGCGATCTAGAACTAGCATGGTGCGGGCTAAAACTAGCATGGAGAATTTACTCCGACCAATTCATTGCCAAATAAACACAATCGAATGGAGAATCTACTCCGACCAATTCATTGCCCAAGAGCCTAAGTCCAAAAGAGAGGAATTCAAAGGTTTAGATGCAAGATTAAATAATGTTTTGATTAATTACCATCAGAATCAACATCACTTTGTTCTCCTGAATATTGAAAAAGCTAAAAAAACATTTGTCGTGGTGAAAGTTGATGCTGGGCACGATCAACATGTGATGCGATATATGTTAGTCTAAGTTGTTAAAGACCTGTAGCTTCTTCTTGGCAAGCATCCGGTTTGATGGCATCCCGACAATGACGAACTCAAGGGCAAGGCAGTTAGCGACAATGGCGAACTCCGGCGTAGTCAAGGGCGAGGCGGGAAGCGGCGGCGAGCAACGGTGACGAGGCAGGGCGGAGGAGAGGAGGGGAAGTGGTTGGGAACTCGAGGGCCTAACTCGCAAGCTAGGGTGCGGATCTGGAGCCCGACGTCGTCGTGAAGGGCGTAGTCGCGGGCAGGAATGGGGCTTGAGAGCTTGAGAGAGAGAGAGAGGAGAGAGGAGATGAGAGAGAGAGGGGGGGAGATGAGAGCCCGACGCCGTCGTGAAGGGCATTGTTTGTTGGAAAATTTGATGTAAAAGAAATGAAAGAAAAAAAATTGATTTGTATTCTCTCACAATCGATTACAATTGGATTCCAATTACAAAAGAGAGGAGAATGAATTTAATTCTCCCCTTTGTTTAATTCTGGGTTCTTCACAGTGGCGATGGAGTGCCTCCTTCGAATGCCTGCGTCGAATTTGCTCTCCGTTAACGATCCGAACGTCTTGATTCACTGGAACGATATCTTCTCCTCACGATTTGACGTTGTGGAGAACTTGCGTAGCAAGTTTGAAAATAACTCTTAACGAGTTAATAACTCAGAGCGAGTTTTAGAAGAACTTGCAGAGCAAGTTTTGAACTCTGATCGAGTTGAGAAGAACTCTTAGAAAGAGTTCACAAGCCAAGCCAAGCCGAATAATCTCAAAGGCTTCACTAAAAGCCTTCCAAGATGATTCAAGAGTTTCTTCAAGTTGCTGATCTCCAAAGCTCCAAGAAGATCTGAAGAAGTCCAACCGATCTCTAAAAGAGGGCCTTTTGATCTCCAAAATTCCCAGATCCAAGATCCCAAAAGCCAGCCTCAACTCAATTGAGTTTCCCACTATTTATAGGGGATTTAGGGGTGTAACCACCCCTTAAATCTCTCCTAAATGAGGGTTTAATGGGGTGTAACTGCCCCCCATAAATCTCTCCATGATAGGGTAGTGATCCCCTCAAATCTTGGGGAGAAAACGGTTCTGGAACCGTTCAAGTCGTGCTTGAACGAGTCAAACGCTGAAAACAGCATTCTGGGCCCGAACTGTGCGTTTCTGGACCTAAAACGCAGAGTTGGGCCTGTTTTAGGCTGAAAACGCACAGGTCACGCTGCGCAGAGATGAACTCTACGTTTTGGACCTGAGACACAGAGTTGGGTTCTGCATGAACTGTGTGTTTCTGGACCTGGGACGCAGAGTTGGGTTCTGCATTAACTGTGCGTCTCTGGACCTGGGACGCAGAGTTGGGTTCTGCATTAACTCTGCGTCTCTGGACCTGGGACGCAGAGTTAGGCTGCACATTAACTGTGCATTTCTGGACCTGGGACGCAAAGTTAGGCTGCGCATTAACTATGCGTTTTTGGACCTGGGACGCAGAGTTAGGCTCCACATTAACTGTGCGTTTTTGTTGTTGGACGCAGAGTTGAACTCTGCGTTTTAAGTCTACAAACTCTGCGTTTTAAGTCCACGAACTCTGCGTTTTGACTCTGTAATGCAGAGGCGAACCTTAAGCGGGCTTGGCGAGCTTCAGGCTAAGTCCAATGTTCTGACGAAGTCCAGTCTCGCAGACGGACTTCAGAACATAACTTGCTGCGAAGAACATGTCATAACTTTCAAACCGTAAGTCGGAATTAGACGAATTATATATGAAAATCGGCTATCTCGACAAGACGGAGATGACCAAACCAACCCTATTAGGTTCGGTTTGCTCCATCAGTTTTGCCAAATTCCTTACGGTTTGAGATATATCTGCGTTTTGATTTGAAGAGATCGTCGATTTGTAGTCTCTTTTGCTAGAGCGCTACAAAGATCGTCATCTTATAATCTTCGTCTTGGCTCCTTGAAAATGTGAGAGTCGTCAGATTGTAACTCCCGATGTTGATTGTGAAGGCTGTTGATTAGAGCTTTCATCAGTTGTTGCGAAGGTCGTCAGATTGTAACCTTCATCGATCCATGTGAAAGTCTTCAAATTGTAACCTTCTGGAAGTCGTCAGATTGTAACTTCCATCATCGGTGTTTGATGGAGATTGGCTATCTGTTGTGATTTTTAGACAGCCTACAGGCGTAGTCGCGGGCAGGAATGGAGCTTGAGAGCTTGAGAGAGAGAGAGAGGAGAGAGAGAGAGGAGAGAGAGAGAGAGAGAGAGAGAGAGAGAGAGAGCTGGTTTGAGGAATTGAGGAGAGAGGATAATGATAATTTGGAGATTTTAGCTCAGCTGGCATGTAATAATTGCTAAAAAGGGGCTGCAGTACAAAGTGTCACATTTCAATGGGCTGATCCACATGGGGGAAACTATGAGGGGCCTCGTCACATGAAGTTTCTGATTTTGGGGCCTGGACACATTTTTCCCTAAAAGCAAACTATTAAGGGATTTTCTTTAAGGGGCTGTTTGGTTCGTTTTCTAGATATAGGGAAATGTATTTCCATGTATAAAAACACAAGTTTTGAGTTTTCCAAACTTTTTTAAGAAATAGATTGTTTTGCTTTGGTTTGCACAAAAAAATAGTGGGAAACCAATGTATTTATTTTTCTTGTGTTTGGTTCGCATGGAAAAAAAAGAGAAAACTTTTGTTTATATGGTAAAAAGCTAACGTGGCTGCAGTTTTCATCGATTTCACGAGGTTGAGGAAGGAATTGGGGGAGAGAAAAAAATCTGATGTGGCGGCGATTTTCACCGAGTTTCCCTTCTTCAACCCTAGCGAACCAAATATGGGAAAAAAAACCCGACGGAAAGCTTATATCCTACGTGGCCACGAAAAATCTGATGTGGAGGCGGTGTAAAACTTTTCCACCTAGTTAAAAAACGAACCAAACAACCCCTAAAGAGTATAGAATCTCATTGTTATAAGTAGACCAATTAGCACTTAAATACCTTAGAGTTTCCTTACTTTGAGACTATATGCCCTTACTTATTTTTGCCAGTACTTCTACACACCAAAGTTTCTAAAGCCTTCACTTTAATATCTTCTTTTATATAGATGAGAATATTTTCTCGTAGATTTTTCCATGTGACACGTATAGACTCAATTCTAGAATTTTTTTAGCTCTTAATATTCTTAAATTTATTGTTAACCCAACATAATACTATTTTAAGATATAATTAAAGCAAGTTTAAAATAGAACTACTGCTTATTTACAATGAACTCACCAGCACATTATGAGATAGAAAGTTATAAAATTAGCTTGCGGAAATTTTTAAGAGAAAAATCTCACATTTGCATAAACATAAGGTATTAAAACATAAATTTTAGAAATTTCAGGTTGTATAAGTGCTAACAAAAATAATGGAGGGTATATGAGTGCAACCGCGAAGCAGGGAAACTATAAAAGTATTTAAGTGGTAATTAACCTTAGAAGTATCAAGTTTACCCAACAATCATAGTCGTAATTTTTTAAGTTTTGGTACATTGGAAGGATTATTAACATGATATCAAAATAATCCAAGTTCAATTTCTACCGATCACAAATTAAAAACAGTGTCCAACTTTCAACCATAAAGAAAGGTGCACGACACGATATCTTACTCGCTACAAATTTGGAGTTTTAATGTAATAGTAAGGAGAGCATTGGCGATAGTAGTTTTAATTTTTAACAAAACTTAGAAGGTTTGGATGGACGGATGGATCCAGTTCTCAAGAGTAATTTACTAAATACATAGTTTGAAAAGGAAAAAGATTTTTGGCTCGCGCTTTAACGCGTGAGCCAACTCGCTCGTGAAACAGGGGGTGGTCCCCACTGTGTCAGTGGGGACCACCCCCTGTTTCATGTGCGAGTTGGCTCGCGCGTTAAAGCGCGAGCCAAAAAGCACGGTTGGTTTGAAAAAGATTCCTTTACGCAAATTTGATTTTCAAATCCCTAGAAAGAGCAATAAATCTTCACTCTTTTAACACATTTGGAAGATAGAGGATGAGTATAACATATCTTACATCAACATTGATGCGCACATCACAATAAGCTTTCCGTGTTATTATCGTCTCTCATTGTAGTTGCTATTGAATGTAATCCACCTCTTTAGCTCACATTTATTTATAAATCTCGTTCAGACTATTTCTAAACAGGGACTAATTAATACTCATAACGGGGACTAAACTAAACCCACTTCACCCCCTCTACATTTATAACCTAGGTATTAACCATCTAGCGGGATTAAAATTTATTTGAATGTGGCTACAGCAGGATTAGCTGACTACGTGTTTCGTCGGTTGGGTTTTGCAATTCAGAAAGGATTAGCGGCGCAGCTTGTTGCCCGCTTGTCATTATCACATGTATAATATTTTTTTTTTAAAGTAATAATTTGTAATATACTAAAGAAATGAAACAAGAGACAAGAGACAAGAGAAGAAGAGAAATTATAATTTTTATTCATCATCTCCATTTCCATACATCGTACAATTTATAGATACATGATGGAAGACAAAAGGACATGAAGTTAATAGTCCGCATACAAAGTAATGTCCACATATATTTTGTCTTTTAGATATCAACAAAATATCTTTTAGATATCAACAAAATATCTTTTAGATTTCAACACTCCCCTTGGACATTACTTCGAAATGTCAATGCCTCGTTAAAAACCTCGCTAGAAAAACCCAGTGGGATAAAAACTAGTCGAGGAAAAGAGTACACGACATTAATAGAGTCTTATTGCATTAGTTGCCTCATTAAAAACCTTTAACTAAGAAAACCCTGTGGGACAAAACTTAGCAAAATGGAAAAAGAGTACAACTATAGATCTTCGGGATCCAAACTTGTGTTGCATTAGTTGCCTCATTAAAAATCTTTAGCTAAGAAAACCCTGTGGGACAAAACTTAGCAAAAGGAAAAAAGAGTACAACTATAGTCCTTCAAGGCACAATCTTCGGGATTGCGTTGAAAATTCGCTCCCCCTGATGATGACAATCTTCTGAGTCTATGCTAAGAAAAACCCAGTGGGACAAAACTTAGCGAAAAGGGGCAAATTATGATAATAGACCTTCAGAGCCTAATCTTCAGGATTGTTCTTTAAGAATTTGCTCCCCCTAAAGAAGATAGTCTTTCAAGTCTATGCATATTGTGAACATATTTCTCATAAGTTGATGTAGGCAGAGATTTAGTGAACAAATCTGCAAGATTGTCACTTGAGCGAACTTTTTCGATGGTGATTTCGCCATTCTTTTGGAGCTCATGTGGATAAAAGAATTTTGGCGTAATATATTTTGTCATAGTTTCTTTTACATATCCATTGCTCATTTGTGCAACACAAGCTGCATTGTCCTCATAAAGGACAGTGGGGGGAATATCATCTTTCGCTAGACCACACGAGCCACAAATATGTCGTATCAACGATCTTAATCATATACATTCTCGTGAGGTCTCATATAAAGCGATAATCTCTGAGTGGTTAGAAGAAGTAGTCATCATGGTCTGCTTAATAGACCTCTAAGAAACAACAGTACCACCACAGAGAAAAACATAACCAGTCTGGGATCTGACGTCATGGGGATCAGACATGTAGCCAGCGTCCTAATAGCCCACCAATGTCATATCTTGGTTTTTTTTATAGAATAGTCTAAGATCTTTTGTACCTTGAAGATAGCGAAGGAAATGTTTAACGACATTCCATTGCCTCATTGTAGGATAATGTTTAACGACATTCCATTGCCTCATTGTAGGATAAGCACTATACCTTGCTAGCAAGTTCACCGCAAATGCAATATCAGGCCTGGTGCAATTTGCGAGATAAAGAAGTGCTCCAATGGTGCTCAGATAGGGAACTTCTGGCCCTAACATTTTTTCATTATCTTCTTTGGGTCTAAATGGATCTTTATCCACTTCGAGGGACCGAACGACCATTGGTGTGCTAAGTGGATGAGATTTATCCATATAAAATCTTTCCAAAACCTTTTTCACATAGGTTGACTGGTGTAGAAAAATTCCTTCTGAAAAAATGCTCGATCTGCAGGCCGAGACAAAACTTGGTTTTTCCCAAGTCTTTCATTTCAAACTCCGTCTTTAGGCATGAGCTAGCTTTTGTAAGCTCCTTATGCGTTCCAATAACATTTATATCATTAATATAGACTGATATAATACAGAAGCCATTTTCGAATTTCTTTATAAACACACAAGAGCATACATCATTATTTGCATATCTCCTCTTCAGGAGGAACTTACCACGTTCTACCCGACTGTTTCAAGTCGTATAACAACTTTTATAATTTAATGCTATACATGTTGTGATTCTTGTTTTCTCTTAATTCAGGAATTTTAAGTCCATCAGTCAGGAAGAGGAGCACACGGATAGAGATGAAGCTCACAATGCCAATAACCCTCCTGTCAATGCAGGGGGTTGTAACGAGGATGCCGACGAAGATACAAGTGAAGACTCGAAGATTAAAAACCTAGAGAGCAAAATCAACACATTGATCTCTGCTCAAGAGGTGAAGAAGACGGGCATTCCTTGTTGAACCCATTGAGCTATGAATCTCGCTTTATATCTCACCACCTTACAATTTCATTTATTTTTCTTACGAAGACCCATATATATCGTGCAGGGATATATGGACTACAGGTTCAAAATACTATAGTGAGTTCAGCTCAGCCTTAATTACCGCTTTCCATCTCACCTAGTCCGAGTGCTTCAAGCACTCTATTACCGACTTAGGTTCTGGATCCAGATTATTTTCGGAGATAGTAAGAGCAACTATAGAGGCAAATATGTTGTCGACAACTTTTATATTTCTATTATATATTTCTCCTTTTTCACAAATTCGTGGCCACTTCAATTCTTATTTTATGTCAACCAAATCCTTGTCATTTCCCTTAACAATTAGATTTGGCCGTTCCGCATCTCCAATATTATAATTATCAAGTGCACGTGCAATTTACTGGAGATTCCATCTTCAGGATGAACCTCTTCTGGAGGTTATGGGAGTGACTGTCTTTCTATATATATAATTTAGTTTGTCGCGGACTCTTTTACACTAACATGTTTTATATGCTTCTGACACAATATGCTTCTGGCATACCAAATCATCAATGATATATTCAACATGAATATGGGGCTTAGTCACTCTTTTCTTAGCAGATTATCATTTGAACTTCTGGTTCAGTTTGACTAGTACGTGGATATAAATATTGAAGATCTTTTTCACCAATGAAATTTCTTGACATTATTTTGTATTTTGGACACTAATCTCCCCCTAATGTCGAGAATTGATCTTCAATAAAAAATACAGTCAGCGTACTAAATTGTAAATTGATCCTCTAACATGGGCCATAGGTACTAAATTATTGACGGAGTTTCATAAATAATGTATGTACCTTCACCGAGGTCCCATAGAGGTACGCTATAGTGGTGATATAGAAACATGGACTGCAAATAAATAATACGCAGATGAGAAATGTTTCGCTTCTTCATCACGTATTAGATAAAGGGAGAAAATTATGATATGCAGTTGGTCGGATTTGGTTTGAATGCCCCATTTAATTTAAGGAAATCCGAAAAATCATATTTTGCCCAAGATAACCCAATCGCTCATGCCAAAATTTAAAAGAACTTGGGTCCCTAAATCTCAAACTCATCGCAACATGTTGTATTTTAGGTCAGACAAATTCTAAAATATACACATATGAATAAAAACCACATAGGTTCATAAGAGTTTAAAGCAAAATCAAGATAAATTAAAATTGTCTGACAAATGCATATAATCCAAATATAGAAAAACCAAATAGTTTACCTTGACCACCTCAATAAGATCTACTACCTCCCCCTCGTCCGAGCTTATGAATATTAATTTGAATTATGACATGTGCTTCAGGCACTACGTACAACTGAACCATAATGCAAGGATTAGTTCATAAATGCTTTTAGTTGTACTATTGTAAGAGTACAAGGTTACTTGTTGAATTGTATTCAATCGAGGGTTTAAAATCCAAAATGGCTATAGGATAAGATCTCCTACTATGTTCATAGCCTCCCCCTTGTCCACGCGTATAAGTAATTTTATAAATTGTAGCATGTGCTACAAACACAACTCATAAGTCAACTAGTCTGACATTGTAATTCTAATCATCAATTGATTGTGCTTCTCTGCGACTACTAATCAATTCAGAATGCTAAGTGCAATTCTTGCTGCGACTACTAATCAATTCAGAATGCTAAGTGCAATTCTTGGTCATGTACTACTGCTGGAGTACAATATTATTTGCGTGGAATAGGGAAAGAATGCTAAGTGCAATTCTTGGTCATGTACTACTGCTGGAGTACAATATTATTTGCGTGGAATAGGGAAAAAAAATTTTCGATCAATTTTATCACTGTCTGTAATGTTCTGCTTACAGAGTTTCAGCTGCTAGATAATTTGGTACAGAGCTGAATCATATTTAGTCATGTATTTGAAATCCAAAAAGTTCTGATTCAGTCTGCCAGTTGCGTTTGAGAGAAGATTATTGGTTTTCATAGATCAAAGTGATCCTTCAGGGATTGCCCAGAAAAGTGAATACTTTTTCAGTGAGGTATTAATTTTTCACGTCTTAATTGATAGAGAGAAAATTTAAAAGTGTTTGTCTTCTGGACAAAGATACTTAAAGAATAAAGAGATATAATCGTGCAAAAATCACAAGGGTGTCAGTAAAAATGAACGTTCGAGGCGAAAAACAAGTAATAATTACTATCATATATCACAGTGCACTACTCACGGGGACGAAAGATTAGTGCATGAGAAATTAGAAATATTCACATTTTAATAAGATCACAAAAATCATAAAGCTCCTTTTTCTAAAGGTCTCCATAAAGGTTATCTTTCAAATGTTTGCTTCTGGCAAACTAGTTTGATATTAAAATTCACACAAAATTTTAAATGCTCGGACGATCCACGACCATCATAAACAAAGGCATAAGTAGTTTGTGCTATCCTTTCTTCTATACTCAAGGTTACCAGATTCAAAACACCACCAAATTTATAAAATATTGCACTATACAAGGTGTGCATACAAACAGAAGCGAATAAATAAAGGAGTCACAAATCATTAGTTATAGTGCATGACTCTGTTCTAATTAGCTAGGACAAGTGATCAATCAACAGAAGGTGTGCATTTGCAAATTGTATTAAACCAAACTACATTAATTCAACATATAATAAATGGTTTATATGCATGGTTTATTTGCAAATTTTGTGTTCCGATATCTATCTCATTTGAAATATCAAATGAATAACCTTTGCTTCTTGCTATTGAAATACCTATGGTCTACTGATATATGAATTAAATGAATGAATCTCTTGCCCTATGGCCTATGGGTGATTTCTGAACAATGGGATTCATTAAATCTATTAATTTCTGTTAATTGTTTTATGAATACGGAAGATATAAGAAATAAAATTAGCTTCCTTTTCATTTTTATATAACAATCATGTAATGAAGTGTCGAACCAAGATTGCAGAAGTATTTCACACGGATTATACCACAACACAACATTGAAATCTTTGAATATGTTGAATGGAACCTCATCCATATTTGTGACACACAGATGCTAAAATATTAACCAACTGGAATTATGGAAATAAGGAGAAGGTCTACTTCTTGACAACTAGGCCTAGAGATTTATGTCATTAAATGAGAAATTTATGACACACGCAATGATGGAAATATATTTACTATCAATTCTTCTAATATGCTCCATAGGCATTAATTTACTATCAACTCTTCTAATATGCTCTTTTTTTTTTTAATTTATTGGATGAGATGAAGAGTTGATTAGTCTGCATATGAACTGTCATTTGGACGTTTGCAGTAGATCAGCGACACCATTTTGTGTCACAAATTTATGATATTCAAGTGTTATCTGTATTGTAACATGCAAAGCCCACCCATATATTAATATGACAATGGGACATATGTAAATTCACTACAGAGGCAAGCCGGATGCAATGATAATGTGTTTATAAAAACTCAGCAAATATATCATTAGCACATGATTCGCATAAAAACAAACCAAAGAATTGCATATCATACTGGACATAATCATAATCATTCGACGTAAAGTTTGATACTATGTAAATAGACAAAGGCCGAATGTATTATTACCTTGCAGAAGATGTACACCTAAAAATCTATTGCTACGAACCGATGATCATGAACCGGCTAGAGCCACTCGTGCTGATAACGTGTTGTAATATACTAAAGAAATGAAACAAGAGACAAGAGACAAGAGAAGAAGAGAAATTATAATTTTTATTCATCATCTCCATTTCCATACATCGTACAATTTATAGATACATGATGAAAGACAAAAAGGACATGAAGTTAATAGTCCACATACAAAGTAATGTCCACATACATTTTGTCTTTTAGATATCAACAAAATGTATTTTAGATATCAACAAAATGTCTTTTAGATTTCAACAAAAATTTTGTTCTTTTATTTTTTTGAGTGTGTTTTTCCATTATTTTTCTCCAGTGCTTTCTTTTGGCAAGGAAGAAAGAAGTCATTAAAAAAATAACGAGTTGTAGAAAAAAAATACGAGATCAAACTTTTGGGAATATGAAACATATCAAAGTTTAATATCTTAGCTATTGAATTGGACATAGGGAACTATTTTATTGATGCAAATATCCATAATGCGTTTGCACTAGATGAAAACATGTGGTGTATACATTAAACAAATTGTTCAGTAACTTTGAACTCCCAAATTTGACAATACATCAAATTGATGACCCCCTTTTGGGATATTTGAATTCATATTTATAATTTGATATTTGGATATTATCTTCAGTAACTTGAGTAGTATTTTTAACGTCTTTTACTCTGAATACAAAAAACATCGTCGGTTGGCGCTATTTGTTATTTTGGTTAGCAATCTTCATATTTAGTTGGATTTATTTTAGTTTTTTTTATGATAATATTTTGTTAAATAAATAGGATTGTTTATTGTATCATGATAGGTATATGGTAGTACGTCTACTTTTAGGCTCTGTTTGGCAAAAACTAGCTGAAAGCTGCGAGATTATAGCTGAAAGCTGTCAAGCTAGCTGAAAGCTGTAAAATTATAGCTGAAAGCTGATAGCTGTGTAGCTAGCTGATTGACTAGAGCTGTTTGGCAAAAGAAGCTGTACAACTAGCTTAAATTTGTTCATGACTAAAAAGATCATGCAATATTATTGATATAAAATTAGAATTATTAGGGGCAAAAACGGAAGAAAAAAATTGACAGCTCATTCCCAAAGACAAACGCTACTTGAGATAGCTTTCCAAAATCTACTTGCAAAAGACACAATCTCCAAAATAATCTCCTCCTATTTTTGGTTACCAAACAACTCTACTAGCTTGTTGACAAAGTCAATAAGACACAAGCTCTTAGATAAGACACTTTTTTTGGTTGCCAAACAGTGCCTTAGACAAGATCATGAGCACATTTTATTTTATTTTATTATTTGCTGAGGGTGAAAAAGTCATTGTGCCTATGATATTAGTCCGAACATTCATAACCCTCTAAAATTAAACACTAATATGGACTATTATAAGCTAGTTCGAATGTTAATCCGTATAAAAACAAACATTAAACTAGACCAACATGGTATTTTAGGCCAGCCCACGGTGTAAGAATTATTCCGTTGTGGATTATTTTTAAGAGGGGGGTTGGGTGGTGGGGGGGGGGGGGTTGGTCAGTAGCTTCGCGTCTTCTTTTGTCGGTAGCTTAGATGACGACCCGCCTGACGAAGGGGGATCCGCATTTAGACCCAGGCACGCATCGACCACGTGATGTCACACACCTGTAGAGAAACCCATTGAAGTTTTTTTTTTTTTTTTTTTTTTTTTTTTTTTTTTTTTTTTTTTTTTTTTTTTGCTTTGGTGCGGTTTCATCGTTTAATGGTTAACGTGATGCATCCCAATTAATTATAAATAATAAAATAAATAAGAAAAAGACGATGACGTTCGTTTTAAGAAGACTTCTCCATCCATCCAGGTGCAAAAAATATCTGTATCCTCATTTTTGGACCGAGTGTTGAATAACTATTAACAAGCGTAACTAATTTTTAATTAAAAATGTAGTTATTATTTAATTAATACTTTATTATAATTACATTTTTACTACTAGTTTGTACATCTCAATGTGTAAACATTAAATACGACAGAAAATTTGGTCAAACATTCAATATAAAAATTGTTTAATTATTTAATATTTTAATATTGTTATTATTTAATATTACCTACTTGATATATTTCTTATCTAATGTTTAAATAAATATTAAATATAAATTGAGATAAATATTAAGAATAAATATACTACTAATAAACTATTTTATATGATACATTTAATATCAAATATATTAGACTATTAAATGTATGTATTAGTTATTAAAGCTACAAATGATTAAACAATATAAAATATTAAATAATAATTTATTTGAATTTTTAAATATTACTTACATTTAATATTTACTATATTCTTATGTAATGTTTAAGTAAAAATATAAATATTTAATATTAATATTAAATATTTAAATAATTTTTATATATTTAGAATGAAATATATTATATTAAATTTATTAAATATAAAAATGATTAGATGATATTAATTATTAAATATATTTCATTTATATGTTAAGTATATTTAAATAGTTAATTTAAAAATAGTTAAACTAAATATATTTAATGTTTTATAAAATGGATATATAATATTAATATTAATATTTGATATTAACTAGAAAAATATTTTAATTATTAGTTAGTAGTGATTTTTTTTGTGAACTCATTAAAGGAAGGGGAGAGAGAATCCTAGGAGGAAGATCACAATCATCCATTTTTAATATAGACTTTTTCTTGTAATTTTTCACTAGAATGTATAGAGTTGAATTGGAATTGGATTTTGAAGTTCTAATCCTATTCATAATTCTAAACAACCAATAACACCACAAAGTCAAAATACACATATTAATCCTAAACCAATAACACCATAGAGTTAAAATCCTGAGCTTTGCTACAGGGACCTAAAATATGGGACCAATAGGGGGGCAAGTGAGGTGTCCCCTCCTATTGGATAATGAGTTGACCATCATTAATGATGGTCAACTCATTATCCAATAGGAGGGGGACACCTCACTTGTCTGAAGAAATTACAGAAACTCAGAAGAATCAGGCAAACCAGGCGGCGGTCGACCGGTCCGGTCGACCGCATTCGTGCACAAGGAGATCGGTCGACCGGTGCGGTCGACCGACGGTTCTCTGGAGTTTGGGTTTTCTGCTGGATGGTGATCGGTCGACCGGGCCGGTCGACCGGAATTGATCGCGGTCGACCGGTCCGGTCGACCGACGCTGTTTTGGGCTGGGCTTTCAGGTTTTCGACCCGATTCGTTTTGTAAGTTCTATATATACCTAAACCTGTTTGTTTAGGGTAGAGGTTGGACGAATTTGAGCAGCCAAAGAGAGAGAATCATTGCATCCAATTGTGAGAGAGCTTTGAGAGATCTAGAGCTTTGTTTTAGGGTTTGGTCTGAGAGATTTGTAACCCTATTTGTATTCTCTTGATTTCTAGTAGAAAGAACTCCCCCCTCCTTGCCCCGTGGACGTAGGCAACTTGCCGAACCACGTAAATTGTGTGTTCTTGCTGTGGTTGTGGTTTGCATATTGTTTGTGGTTTAGTTCGAGTTATTGTTCGTGTTGCCCTAGAAAGCTTCCGCCGCGCACAACAATTGGTATCAGAGCTAGATCGACAACATGGGAGATGCAAGCACGTCAGGTTCGTCTCTAACAAAGGCGATACAGAGTCTGAGCATCAATAACACGAAGATTGATGTTCCGAAGTTCGATGGCAAGATCAATTTTGGATTGTGGAGGTGTCAGGTGATGGATGCTTTGGATGCACAGAATTTGGAGGAGACTCTTGAGTTAAAAGAGAAACCCGCTGAGTTGGAGGATAAGGTTTGGAGAAAGATGAACAGTAGAGCTTGTGGTGTTATTAGGTCATGCTTGACGCCGGATCTTATTTATGATGTTATGAACGAGACGTCGGCGAAGAAGATGTGGGAAACACTCAATGAGAAATATCTTACGAAGAGCATTGAGAATCGGCTTCACTTGAAGAAGAGATTTTACCAGTTCAAGATGAAGAGAGGGGTTTCCATCAGGGAGCATGTCAACAATTTCACTAAGCTACTTTCAGATATGGCCAATGTTGATATTATAGTTGAGGATGAAGACAAGGCGATGCTACTTCTGTGTTCGTTGCCCGAAGATGATTATGGTACGTTCGTTCTCACTATGATCAATGGAAGAACTACAGTTAGCTACAAGGAGGTGACCTCAGCTTTGGTGAACTATGAGTTGAGGAAGAGTGATGGTGAACCCTCCGAGAAGGCATCGGGAGATGCGTTAGCAGTTCGAGGCCGAGATCCAAACCGTCGTCAGTTTAACCGCTCAAAGTCAAAGAATAGGAGTGCCTATAAGAGTGTTGGTAGAAATCAATGTCGGTATTGTAAAGAAGAAGGACATTGGAAGATTGACTGCCCAAAGTGGAAAGAAAAAGCCGGAAAGAATAAGGGGAAAGCTGCACAAGCTTCAGAAGTGAATGTTGCAAAAGCTATTGGTGAGCATTCAGATTCAGATTCTTCAGGCTATTCATGCCCTGCTTTACCGTCGGTTTGCTATGCGGATTCCACGGAGTGGATGATGGATTCGGGAGCTACATATCACATCTGCCCTAAGAGGGAGTGGTTTTCTAGCTTTGAGGAGCTGGAAAGAGGGGATGTCGTGCTTATGGGTAATGATCATGTATGCCCTATTGGTGGTATTGGTTCAGTCCGGATCAGGATGCATGATGGTGTAGTGAGGGAATTGAAGGAAGTGAGGTTCGTGCCGCAGTTGACGAAGAACATCATTTCTCTTGGGACTTTGGAGGCAGCAGGATATCGAGTGATCTTAGAGGATGCTACAGTGAAGGTCACAAAGGGTTCTATGGTGGTGATGCAAGGTGTCAGGGAAAACTACCTTTACTACTTGAAGGGCAAGACAGTTACAGGGGGTCTGGCAGCTTCTACCACTACAGAGGAGGACACTACCACCTTATGGCACATGAGACTTGGACACACAGCAGATAAGTCCCTACAGTCATTGGCTAAACAGGGGCTATTAAAAGGTGCTAAGACCTGCAAGATGGAGTTGTGTGAGCAATGTGTACTTGGGAAGAAGACTAGAGTGAAGTTTGACACCGCTGTTCATAACACCCTAGGTACATTGGATTATATTCAAACACCCAAGGTACATTGGATTATATTCACACGGATGTTTGGGGTCCTTCCAAGAACACATCTCTTGGTGGGGCCAACTATTTTGTCACTTTCATTGATGATTATTCCAGGAGGAATTGGGTATACCCGATGAAGCATAAACATCAGGTCCTGGATATTTTTGTGGAGTGGAAGAAGAAAGTGGAGCTGCAGACAGGTAGAAAGGTGAAGACTCTACGTTCAGATAACGGTGGAGAGTACAAGAGTGATCCGTTTCTGCAGTTTTGCCGGAGAGACATCGCAACAGAACGGGGTGGCTGAGAGATTGAACCGTACCTTGCTGGAGAAGGTGCGGTGTATGATGACGCAGAGTGGATTGCCTAGATCCTTTTGGGCCGAGGCGTTGGTTTATGCGAGCCATCTTGTGAACAGGTTGCCGTGCACTGCGATAGACGGGAAGACTCCTTTGGAGCGTTGGTTTGGTTCGGTGGCTAGTGACTATGAGTCGCTTCGGATATTCGGGTGTCCAGCTTATTATCATGTCAGTGATGGTAAATTAAATCCGAGAGCGAGGAAAGCAGTCTTTGTGGGATTTAGAGATGGAGTCAAAGGCTTCAAGTTATGGGATCCACAGGACAAGAAGATAGTTATTAGCAGAGATGTCACATTTGACGAGGCGTACATGATGAGGCCTCGAGCCCCTCAGCAGGTGGAGGGAGACCAGACAGGAGAGATATCGCAGCAGGTGGAGGATGATGTGACTCCACCCACTCCAGAGAATACTGTATCCATTGAGGCTCCTACAGAGGTGACACTGGGAGGAGATGAGATGACAGATGGGCAGATACAGGATACAGTAGATCATGGGACTCAGGAACAGGGTCATGTTCAGAGGACCATTGCAGCAGATAGACCGAGGAGAGAGATTCGTCGGCCAGCTAGGTATAATGATGTCATGGTCGCATATGCATTATCAGTGGAGGTCGTTGATGATATGGTTCCAGCCACATTCAGGGAGGCAGAGTCTAGCCCCGATTCGATCAGGTGGAGGGAAGCTATGGAGGAGGAGATGCGGTCTCTTCAGAAGAACGACACTTGGACACTTGCACATCTACCTAAGGGTAAGAAAGCTATTGGTTGCAAGTGGGTATATGCGAAGAAGGAGGGATCTTCTATTGGGGACATTCGGTTCAAAGCCAGATTAGTTGCCAAGGGATATGCACAGCTTGAGGGCATTGATTACAACGAGGTATTTTCACCCGTTGTGAAGCATTCGTCGATTCGGATTTTATTGGCATTGGTGGCACAGTTGGATTTGGATTTGGTCCAGATGGATGTGAAGACAGCCTTTCTACACGGTGATTTAGATGAGGAGATCTACATGACACAACCACAGGGTTTCAAAGCTGCAGGAAAGGAAAATTTGGTTTGTAAGCTGAAGAAGTCTCTTTATGGTTTGAAGCAGTCACCAAGACAGTGGTATAAGAGATTCGACGGCTTTATGATTGGCCGAGGGTACACAAGGAGCCCATATGACCCATGTGTTTATATGCACAAGCTACAGGATGGTGAGCTCATATATTTGCTTTTATATGTTGATGATATGCTTATTGCTTCCAGGAATTCTTCAGCTATTCGAAAGCTGAAAGAGGAGTTATCATCCGAGTTTGAGATGAAGGATCTTGGAGAGGCAAAGAAGATATTGGGTATGGAGATCGAGCGAGACAGGGTGAAGGGGAAATTGAAGCTTACACAGAAGAGCTACTTGCAGAAGATGTTGAAGAAATTCAGCTTTGATGGCAATGCAAAAGCAGTTAGCACACCATTGGCTCCCCACTTCAAGCTTTCAGCGTTGATGTCACCTGTTTCAGTTGAGGACAGAGATTATATGTCGAAGGTCCCATATGCTAGTGCAGTAGGTAGCTTGATGTATGCGATGGTGTGTACGAGGCCAGATTTGTCACAGGCCGTGAGCATGGTATCGAGATACATGCATGACCCCGGGAAGGGTCACTGGGAGGCCGTGAAGTGGATTCTACGGTATGTTCGAGGCACCGTGGATGTTGGTTTAGTGTTTCAGAAGGATGAGAAGGACGGGCAGGCTTGTATTGGTTATGTGGATTCAGATTATGCTGGAGATCTTGACAAACGCCGGTCTACGTCAGGTTATGCTTTTACATTGGCAGGTGCACCTGTATGTTGGCGTTGCACGCTTCAGTCCACAGTGGCTCTCTCTACTACAGAGGCAGAGTATATGGCAGTTACTGAAGCTATTAAGGAGGCTTTATGGTTGCGTGGATTATTGGAGGACTTGGGGATTGCACAGGAGACTATTCGGATATATTGTGATAGTATGTCGGCTATCTATTTGGCAAAGAACCAGGTTTATCATGCGCGCACAAAGCACATCGATGTCAGATTCCACTTTGTACGGGACGTCTTGAATGATGGAGATGTCATATTGGAGAAGGTCCACACAAATGACAACCCTGCAGATATGTTGACCAAAGTTGTTTCAGGAGTGAAATTTGGTCATTGTTTGAAGTTGTTGAACATCCTTCAGTGCTGAGGCCGTTGGCGGCCATTTGGGTGAACTACGTTCGGCTTGATTCCTTGGGCAAGAGGATACGTAGGCAGTCTTTAGATGCAGCCGGTTTGATCAGTTGATCAAGATGGGGGGAGATCGTGTTTCAGCTCGAGTATTGTTCCTGGACCTGTTGAGGAACTATTGGATGGTTTGGTGTCGGCTCAGTTTTGGTGGAAACATTCGCCGAGGTGGAGAATTGAAGGAATTTCAGCATCAGCAGCAGAATCAGGAAAAACAGGCGGCGGTCGACCGGTCCGGTCGACCGCATTCGTGCACAAAGCTTACTGTGCGTCAGGAAGGTGGTCGGTCGACCGGTGCGGTCGACCGAGGGGTTCTCTGGAGTTTGGGTTTTCTACTGAGAGCTGGTCGGTCGACCGGGCCGGTCGACCGGAATTGATCGCGGTCGACCGGTCCGGTCGACCGACGCTGTTTTGGGCTGGGCTTTCAGGTTTTCGACCCGATTCGTTTTGTAAGTTCTATATATACCTAAACCTGTTTGTTTAGGGTAGACGTTGGACGAATTTGAGCAGCCAAAGAGAGAGAATCATTGCATCCAATTGTGAGAGAGCTTTGAGAGATCTAGAGTTTTGTTTTAGGATTTGGTCTGAGAGATTTGTAACCCTATTTGTATTCTCTTGATTTCTAGTAGAAAGAACTCCCCCCTCCTTGCCCCGTGGACGTAGGCAACTTGCCGAACCACGTAAATTGTGTGTTCTTGCTGTGATTGTGGTTTGCATATTGTTTGTGGTTTAGTTCGAGTTATTGTTCGTGTTGTCCTAGAAAGCTTCCGCCGCGCACAACATTGTCCCCTCTATTGGTCCCATATTTTGGGTCATTGAGGAATTTTTCTAAAATCCTAATCCTTGTCCTCCAGCAATAACATTGTAAAAGTAAATCCCAAAAAATCTCTAATCCAAATAAAAGTTATGGACATAGTTATATAGTGAATTATTTAAATTCGTATCTGAAGTAAATATTAGATTATATGTTGATCATACAGTTGCAATTATTTTTATTTCTTAATTAATAGATTTGAGACTAGTTTTGATGATCAAAAGATTCATTTTTAGCTTTTTAGACATACAGAATATATTAATGAGCTCTCTTCTATTATATGAACAATGTTTTGATGTTATTTGGCTCTCACGTCCTTTTTGTATCTGTGTATATCTCCATGTATATCCGTCTCTGTATCCATGAATGTCAAGTGATCTGATAAGTAACACATAGGAGTGTTATCCCTCACGCTTCAAAAGCTTTCCTTAAATTAACTTAAACAACTCTTCTGACTTTTATGACGTTAGAATACTGATATTCTTCTATTTTCAATTATGTGGACCACCTTAATGAGCAGGAATCGTATCAGAGCATCCTTCATTGTGCAGAGCGTTCTGAGCCAAGTGTTTAAGAGCCCTGTGGTGGGATTCTGGTAGAATCCCTAAATTATGCATGCGGACTACTGGTAATAATTTTATCTTTTTTCCCTCTAAATTTGTAGTAAATATTAAAAAGACTAATTAGTAGCACGAGGAACATTTATACAGTACACTGAGGCTTTTTGTTAAGATTAGTTAAATCACTCATATGATTGGATTAATCAGATTGGTTTAAGTAGTAGTTGATCATGTTGGCGTTTTATGACCGTTAGTTATGCTTAAGTGTTCACTAATATTATAATTAGCATTGTCCAACTAAGTTATAGACTATGTATAATTCTCTGATTTTAAAATAACATACTATATATTATTCTAAAATGGCAAAATTGGAAATGAGTTGACAATCCATTTAAGAAAATGAACCGCCAATAGATAGGGGCTTTTGTGAGTTTTCCTACTACTCACATCAGTGCAATGCGTGTTGCTCATAAGTTAGTGACTTTGTATCTCATTTTCTAAATAGATTGTCAACCTATAGTTAGCGTGTGTTTGTTTTTATGAAAGTGAATTGTAAAAGTGTGAAAGTGAAATGATTTTAAGACTTTTGGTGTTTGTTTTATTGAAAATAATTTTGAAAGTGAAATGTTAAAATGAGTCCACATCAGCTCAAATGCATGTTTAAGTTCCCCTAAAAAGTGCTGAAGTCAAGTGAAAGTGAGAAAAAAGTGGGGATCATTCCTAATTAATTAGTATATTTATTATTTAACTTAACTTATTTTCCCATGTTATTCGGTGGAAACAACCACCTCCCCACAAAATTTTCTTACATGCTAATTATATTATTTCTTTTATAGCATTTAATAGTTGTGTACATTGTTATGTCATGTATATAGTACGAATTAGACAATTTATGAACATGACTACACATTTTAGCGTGATTGTTGATAAGCCATTACTTTATTAAAAAAAAAAGTACATAAGTAAAAAATACAGAATACAAAGAATCTGTAAAAATTAGTACAAGTAATTGATGATATATATACCTGAGGCTTTCAATTCGTTCTTTAGTTGTTACCGGAATAATTATTAGAGTTTAGAGTGTAATATGAATTTAAATAACAAATAAATAAATAATCGCCACATCATATTTATTTTCCTAGTTCCAAGATTAATTCATTTTTACAAACAAACATTGCATTTCACTTTCATGTTGACATAAATTCACTTTCACACTTGCAAAAATAAGTGACTTTCACACATTCGAGTCACCTTCATTTAACCATACACCCCCCCATAGCGTCATCTTCCAAATTTACAATTACTTGTACATTATGAGTACGGATGACAGCTGGCTCGGCATAGCTTGCCTAAGACACGTGAAGCGTTCGATCAAGAGGTATTGTGTTTTCGATCTTTTTTAGCGGTTGGGGTTGGACCGTACAATCACACACTTAACAGGAAAAGTACACCTTCCTTCTTTTTCAAGAAATAAACACGTATTTTGTATGCTAGTAAAATTTTGATGTGTATGATTTATGCGGAAAAACATAAACATGTACTTTAATTTACTAACTAAAAGATGGAGGGGGGGGTGAAAATCCTTATTGCTAAACTTTAATTATAGGTTCATGCGCGTGTATTATACAACAATTAATATACACGAATCTCAACCAACATATGTGTAATGCTTAACTAAAAAAAACTCACGTCGTGTGCAAAATTATTCTCACATGTGTATTTGCAAACATATTTAAGTTCAGCTCTTACTCATTTCTTAAAAAAAAGAGCGCTCTTTAGCAACATGTTAAAAACTGACAGTTTCATTATAAATTGATTTTAGTCGAGATGAGGATTTGTCCAAATTAAAACCAGTTTACAGAGTTCTTTCGGGCCTACAAAAAATTAAACAGTATTAATTCGAGTCTTCGCCGAAATAAAAAAAGCATATAAAACAGGATCATGTTCGGCCGTGACGTTGATTATTAACCTCAATTATTCCATATCGAGTCAGTACATGCTCAATAATTAAGTGAAAAGGATCCTACTCCTGTAGCCCTCGCGGCCGCAAGCGAACGAACTTCGCGCCAAAAGTCACCCTGTCTCCTGTTCCAGACTCCCCACCCGATCTCTCATCATTCGGAAAAACAAAATCAAATATGATACAGGCACACCTTGTGCCACACCTTCAGCCACACTCCCCTCTCTCTGCTACAGTAACCGGGCCCACATGAGATTTATTTATAAATCTCATGTGGGCCTGGTTACTGTAGCAGAGAGATGAGAGTGTGGCTGAAAGTGTGGCACAAGTGTGCCTGTAGTGCCACTCAAAACAAAATCCCTAGCAATTAAAATTACGCGTCAAAATCCTACCGGCTGCCCGTACGGCGCTTCTCTCCGATTTGAAGAAGCTAAATCCATGTCCCCGCCACGTGGCAACACCCAACTGGCTGGGAGAAAAAAAACATTTCCTCTTTTACTCATCCCTCACCTTCTCGGATCTAGGGTTAGGGTTTCGTGATTCCTCCCCTATTCTCTCGAATCGAGATGATCGCGGTTTGTAATCTGCGAGGTCCCTGATCCGATCGATCGGCGATCGTGCGATCAATGGGCTGCGTCGGTTCCACTTCGAGAAAGCATGTCCCGGGCTATGAAGACCCCGTGATTCTCGCATCGGAGACTGCTTGTGAGTTCTCGATTTTGGGTTCTTTCAGTTAATTTGTGATCGATGCATGATCTTGTTTATGATTTTTGAATCAGTTGAGGATTTCACTTTCTGATCTGTGTGATTGTTGGGATGTATGCTGTATGTGATATTTTGAACTTTTACGATAAAGTACCTCTTACATGTGAAATTCATGTGAATTATCCAAGAGGGTCCAGCCGAGTTGGTAAGCTGCCTATGAGTAGTACGCCAAGTTCGTTCGACTCTCTTTGGAGCACCCATAGGAAATTAATTTCCTAGAATATTTGTGGCCGTGCATTGGGGTGCCCCTTGGTCACGCCCAGGGGTTTGATGCCCTAGGCCCGAAGGATCATTGAAAAGTTATCTTGTCAAACCCCCCAAGGAAAATGTAAATTTGCTTCGTCTCTTTGAATATATTCCCAAGTTATTTGGGCTAGAAGCACTTTGAATGTTCATCATTGGATCTGTTATGCTTGACAAAAACAACTGTTGTGCCTTAGTGTGTCCTTCGATTCTCATGGATTTGATAGATTTTCTCCTTTATTGTACGAGTAAGCATTTTTTTATTTTGGATACTGTCACGCCCCAGTTCTAAATGCAATAATTTAGAACATGACTTGGCTGACAATGTAACCATACGGTCACATTCACGTCTCTGGATCATCATGTATACAAATATATTGCGAAAAGAACTACTACATAGAGCATGTAACTAAGATAACAAAGAAAATAGATAGATAAAGAAATCTTTGAAAAGACAGAGTTCTACGATAAGTCCACAATTATCCAAAGTGGGAAAAAGGAAGATACATCATAGTCTGGAGAACCACATGTGATTACAGGAAAAGTCTAAAACAAATATCTGGCTAAATAAAATAAAGTTGAGAGAGTGATAGGTCAGAAGGTGATCACTGTCGATCGACCTGATCCTCAAAGTACTCTCGGTCTTGCGAAGAAAGAATTGTCCCCGAGTCTGGGGCACGCAAACCCCAGGGGAGTCAGAAAACTCCCAGCAAACATGTAAAATGAGAAAATTGTGCGCATGTAAGTGTATATGACAGGTATAAAGAAAAGATGAAATCTCAATTAAAGATGATAAATAAAATTGCAAATTGTAGATATCAAATAAGGTCCACCACAAAGCATATATCTTATACCCTGTACTAAAAGGAGTAAAGATTTAGAAACCCACAACACGGAGATGGGTATGTCGAGTGAATAATCCAAACAAGAAAACCCTCGCATATACCATATATCTCAAATTGTGAATCGTTAAATATTAACTCCAAAAATCCTATAAACAAGTAATAAAGAAGTACATCACCAACACCTTATCCAGGACATGTCGTGCATGTCAAATCTATCACACATATAGTCACATTATTCTTATTTTACATGTTGTTTGAATTAGAGGAGAATAGTATCATGCATATAAATCAGTCTTCTCGTAACACGTCCCGAGAATACAGCTTCAAGTCAGGTATTGGCCCTTGGCCCTTGTATATATATAACTCAAGATATCAAGAATGCGCATGAGCCCATTTATATACCTTATATATTCTCCGTCCAATTCCGTTTTATAAACCCCATATTTGTCGGTTTAATTTAAGTGACTGTGCATGAAATGTTATGGACTAACCACAGAGTTATTGTGGAACGGCTTTCGTAAAACTATAAAAAATAGTTGTGACCTAGAACATGTCCAATCAAGATGGATGCATCGTCTAGTCGATGCTATCATAGTAATAGCTAAGGAAAAATCTCATATCGGGATATCGATATTGAGAGCATAACCATGCTATGAAAGCACGCTTATATATCACATTTTTAATAAGAGTCGTCTTCATACACAGTCTCTCCCATTGGATGACAACTAGGTGGTCAAACAACAATTTTTCATAAAGTCATGCGTGTCAACCACAATATTTCCTAAAAAGTACAAATCAGTAATTCATATATCATATGGTCGACGTTACCAGGTCATGCTCTGATCCATAACTTAACATGATACTTACTCATGCATAGCCCACCTAGTAGATGTGGCTATGTGATCAAATAGGAGGTTGTATAATTCGTCAAACACAATACGATATCTAACAACATACTATACCAGTCACACAATGAACATTTATATCTACAACCTATGTTGATCACTCTACCTGTAAAGGGATTTGGGTGAGCTTGGTTGTGCTGTTCTTAGCGGTTGCTATCTTTACTTATTTGGAGGTAAAGACCCAATTAGAGGTTCATTGAGGAGAGTTGTGTTCTATAATGCTCAACCAACCAATAACAAGCTCACTCCTATATTTAATCCAGACATGCATAGAGAAAATCCACTTTAAATAAACACTTGGCTTTAGACGCTACCCATGAAGTGATGGGTAAGCTTCAAGATTCAGGAGTTGAATAATGAGTAGTATAGCAACAAATATTTTCTTTGTATATTTGGATTCATATATAATTCTTTTAGAGCTACAATATATCAAACATTGAATGCTTTATGAACCTTGAAACATTCCCTTACCCATAATCTCATATTTAGAATACTGACGTACGTTCCACTAATTCATCAAACGTATATATCCAATGAGATACAAGTAGTACCTAGATGCTTCCATGTTGTTTTCTAGGACAACACACCCTCTATTTCACATGTCACCCGTGTAGCACTGATCCCACATGTCATCATGTTGATGAATTTTAATAATGATGAATGGGAAACACATGCAACTGTTTAGATAAGATGCTGGCATGAGAAAGAAACTATATGAAGAAGTGACAGTAAGCTTCCTTAAACCAAAACTTAATCTTAATTATCCTTGTCAAAGCTCATCAATACTCCTAGAAGAAAATAACTTACCAATCTAAGTGGGTCCTTTTACAGAACATCGTGCACATATATTATAACAAATGTCCACGAAATTATTATTCCTATCTTTTCTAGAGACAAATGTACTTGTCCCATATAGCTTGAGTCCATATTCAGAAATAAATTTCTATATAGTTCCATAAGCTACGAGTGACCACAGACAACTAAATCAATTCAATGCGTGATTCGACCGACATTATCGCCAGCCAAAGATCAAATAAAAATGGTAAAATAGATTTAGAAAAATAAAATTTCTGGAATTTATAAAACAAGCAAGGAGATGAACACTTGCCGTATGAAAAATAAGTCAATCATGAAAAATAAAAGAGCTGAAGGAATGCTTGCCGATTATGAAAAAAATTAGGCGATCAATAAAAGAGTTAAAGGAATGCTTGCCAAAATTAAACTCTAAAATTTGAAATCCCTATCCATTCCTTCTCCTTGAATACCCTATTCTCCTCTCAATTAGCCAATCTCCCCTCCCTTTTTTCCTTTCTTTTTTTTTCTCTTTCTTTTTTCTTCCTCTCTCTCTCTCTCTCTCTCTCTCGTGAGAATCTTTTCTTGTGAGGAAAAATTTGAAAAAGGGTTTTTTTAAGAGAGATTAGTGGATGAGTTAGTTTTAAGTAGTGAAAAATTAGTTAGTGGGTTGGTGGGTTTTGTTAGGATTTGGTATAGTGGGGAGATTAGTTAGTGTATGAGAAGTGACCGAGATCTGCAAATATTGCCTTTGAGCCTATTATACAAAGTAGTATTCCTCCTAATGACATCCACCAACCCTTTCTTGTCTTCTTCAAGAATTTTAAACATAAAATATAGAGAAAGGGCTTGATAAATATGAGGATTCCAAAGGATGATGTTGTAATATAAAATGAAGTTTTAATCCTTATATTCTCAGGTAGGCTTGAGTTTCTTAATCTACTTACACTGTTCATATTGTAAATGAAATTTATGTTCATTGACAAAAAGTGCTTATACTCAATGTATAAGTTAAAATATAATATCTTACTAGGACTACTAACAAGAAAAAAAATATCTTGTAGGATTATTATATATTTCCTTTTCTTATTAGAGTTTCCTTGTTTAAAATTTTTAAAGATGAATAAGTATGAGGTATTACAGATACAAGGTTGTACTTTTCAGGATTTGATTCACGAGTTATACATGTATATGCATACATTCTTGGCTAGCAGAGATGAAACATTTCCACCTAGTGTCCTTCTAAAGAGAAAACATTGCAGTTAAGCTTTTTAGTTTTAACGAGTTCGTATCTTATTTAAGGACTTGATTTCTAAAATCCCACCGCAACCAAATGACTTCTTTTTTAGAAGGGCTTACATTTGAAGTAAAATCTGACCTATACTACTTAAGATATTACCTTGTAGATATGGTTTCCTTGAAATTACTAATTAATCAAATAAAATCCAAAAATCCACAAAGAAGATTAAATGTTGTTTATACCTTATGCAATAGGAAACTTAAATACTTATTTAAATCTTATCTGGTGGGGCATGTTGTGCAAACCCATGAAATTGCATAGAGGCGATGGATGAATCTAATCAGAAGAAATAGACACCCATGAGAAGTGAATACAATACCACGTAGAGGAACTACAATCTATGTTTCAACTCCAAGCCTGCAATATAAAGATGGTTTCCTTCTGCTCTCCACCTCCTAGATTTAGACATACAAATGTGCATTTTCAGCCTTATGCCTTATATCCACAAACGAACACACTCCAATGTCAATCACCTCCGTCCATATTCGGTTCGAGAAATATAATCAATAATCATGAATAGTTGATGTCAAGATGAGATTCCACAGGACCTTCTAAATCAATGACAATGCTCAGCATCGGAAGCTTATGAACGCATTCTATCTGACTGTTCATTCACGATATGAGTCAACAAGCGATTAAGTAAACAAACTCCCTTAAGCAGTTTATAACTTAAGGATCCATCATCAAAGACGCTGAACTCAAGAGCGGGTGCATCAGAGAGTAGAGCACACATCTTTTCTTTGAACATATGTGAATAATAAAACTCTGGAATACCATCAATATTGGTCTGGAAGACGCGCCAGACAATGGTTTTCCACAATTTTATTTTTTGTAGATGTTCGAAGAAAAGGTTCATGCACATCCTTTTTTTGATATTCTGTTCCTTGAATTATAGACCACTTGAGGAATTCGTTTATGTAATCGTTTCCTGAGTCATATCACGCATGAGCAAAACCTGATGGAGTGCGGCTGTGAGTGCTTGATGGTGAACATTGTCATCAATTTGGAAGGTTTTTTGAGATCTTGTTTGTCATTAAAAATTCATGATATTGATTATATTCTTGAATTGAAGATGGATGGAGGTGAATGACATTGGAAACTGATGTCTCTGTTTGTGGATAGAGTGAAGTGCACGTTCCCTTGTCCAAATTCAGGGAGGTGAAGGAAATAATGCTTATACTGCAGGGCATAGAGTTAAAATATTGATTTTGATTCCTTCGGATGGTACTGTATTTGATAGTTTAATTTTTTTCAGCACTTACATTCTCAGAAAAGCTAACATGCAAAAGGTGATGACAATGAAAAATAACTCCAGAAAATCTTAATTTAAATAGAAACTCTGCATCACCAAACTATTTTGTGGTCCATCTCTTCCAAACTATCGAAACATAGGTTGAGCCTTTAAGCGGACATATTTCTATCGGTTGGGCTATGTGCAGTAAAACAGTATGAGGCTACAATAGAAAACTACAAAGATAAATAAACTATAGCGGACACATTGGGTGATGGATGTTAAGGAGGGGATGGCGTCTGTATAGGAAAAACGAAGGTGAGGTTGGAGGAAACACGATGTCATTGATAAAGGAGCAATGTAATAGAGGATGATAATAGAGCCAATGTTAGTTAGGTAGAGGTGATGAGTAGCCAGAGTTTAGGTTGGCCATGTTGGAGAAGAGAGATCAAATAGGGGGAGAAAAAAAAAGATCTAAAGTGGTAAATTGGACATCGTTTGTTGGATCTTGGAGATCTTTTAGAAAATTTCTACTGCAAACCTTTTGGGAATAAAAGGAATAAGTGTGGTAGGGTAAAGGCGGTTTGTTACTTATACTATAATTGCTGGTTTGAAAATTGTATATAATTGGACAAAATATTCCATTTTAATGTGGGCAAAACCATTGACATACTTGCTTGGCTATTCAACTCAATATTATCTTGTGTGCTTAACTTAGTTAAGAGCTATGTTACCTTGGTACTTCTATCTGAAGCTGTACCGTACCGGACACGTATATCCATACCCAAACTCCTTGGATGCCCGTCACTGATATGTATACATTTATTCGGGCATGTACTCAAATTAAACAATATATATTTTACTTTAGAACATGTGTCATGCTTGTATTCTACACTTCATATCCACTTCTTGACACTCGTTGAATCTTTAACTATGATCTTAATGGGTTGGGTCTGGGCCTAGTTCAAAAATGAGCGATTTTGCAATTATAATCCACATAATAAAAGGAACATAAAAATGTTATGGAAACTTTAATTCTCATAACAAGTGAATAAAAAAATATTGATGTCAGTGTAAATTATTAATTTCAATATATATATATATATGTATATAAATATTTATAAAAAAATTATGTGTAAACTATTAATTTCAATATATAATATATACGAGTGTATAAAAATATACATAGTTATATCCCCGTACGCTATCTTTTATAAATTTGTCGTGTTTTGGACCAGTACTTGTATCTATTTCCGTGCAACATAGGTCAAGAATATGAGTAGTGTATCACATCATATCTCAAAATTTCCATGTTAAATGGAAGCTAGTTATGATGTTCCTTCATATACCTCGTTTACTTTTACTCGAAAATGGTGATGTCACAATATTCTATGTCTTCACTAATTAATTTCAGTAAAACTATCTTTAAAAAGAGAAGCATTTTGCATTTCTAATTTAGTTTTCCCTATAAGATGGTTCTGCATGAATAGTTGTAAGAGTCCACATGTCATTTGTCTATAACATTGTTGGTAGGAACCTCGTGCACAACTTATTACTGTGCTAATCTGTGTTATCTACGCACAAGGCACAATGCGGGGCATAAAGGTTCTTTACGCGCACCATGCGCAAGACGCGTAACGATACGCGCACCTCACTGAATTGAGGCACACAACTCAAACTAATATTTTTCAATATAAGACAAAGAAGCAACATGTTTATAAATTGTCACATAAAAAGACTAAGAAATATAATTTCACTTACTAAATCACGAAAGAGTCTTAATTAGCATGCATAACATAGAGAAGTTCATAAGTTTTCACAAATCACAAAGAGTCTTAATTAGCATGCATAACATAGAGAAGTTCATAAGTTTTCACAAATCACAATGCAAGATAATATCCAACGCATAACATAGAGAAGTTCATAAGTTTTCACAAATCACAATGCAAGATAATATCCAACATGAGCAAAAGTGTACGAAACAAAATAAACAAGTAGCAAAATAATAGTGTCTAGTCATCCTCATCATCATCGTCATCCAACTGATGTGGAATTTCCTCATCCTCAGTTTCGTCCTCTTCTTCACCGAACTCTTCTTCATTGAGTCCGACTCGCTCCTCCTAGATGACAAAGCAATACCACTTGAAGATCCTCGAACCCTAGCAGTAGATCTTAAAGTTGGTCCAAAATTTTCTTTAACTCCCCTTGCTTCGCCTACAACACCCCATCTAAGGTCATCCTCCTCATCCACCAAGTCATTCTCTTCATTGTTGCCCTCTCCAAATTGACCTAATAAACACTCGTTGCTTTCATCTATGTCAATCAACTTGATTGGATCAACAATATCCTTGCAGTCAAATCTTTCCTTCAAAGCTTGATTATATTTGCAATATACTAGATCCTACAATCTATTGTGATCCAACCTATTCCTCTTCTTGGTGTGTATCTGCAACTCATATAAAGTCAAATAATCAAATTAGTACTCGAAACCCTAAGAAGAAAAGGGTTTAATGGGAATATGCGGGTACCAGACCCGAAACCCGTTTAATTCAAAACAACCCAACTCACTGCGCACCATCAGTTGGAGCGCAGAGAGGGGGCGCGTTTGCTACAGGCCGTAGCGCCTGGCGCATGGGACACGCCTGGTGCGCGCGCCTCGATAACAATGGTGCTAATGATGTTCATGTATTCAAGGATTGGTTTTTCTTCTTATGACGCGAGAACCTACTCCCACTAATCCCATACCTTCCTTTAACATCACATTAGTGTACTTTGCTGCTTGTCTCCTTGCCAATGGTGATTAATTCGTCCTTAACAAGCAAACTGGGATATGGACTTACGCTCTCCTATATCAAGGATTCAAGATACATACTAAATGAAAGGTTATCAATCTCACATAATTTGTTTAGCATCTGTGGATGTTCCCTTTTTTATGTCCTAGGCATTTTTGCTTTACCTGTTGCCTTCTCAACCTAGTTGTGTTCAGTAATGCAACAAAATTTTCTTCTTTTACCCAATTTAGCTTCTTCCTTTTTCTAGCACAATTACTTTATTTTGTGCATGCGTTGAATTATGTTGAGGAACTTGAGATGGTTATCATGATGAATATGTGCATTGGGCAAATTGAAAGGTGAAGGAAAAATGTGATGCATTTTCTGTTGTGTCATCCCACTCCAAGAACCAGTCTTAAAATTCATTACTATAGCTTGATGACACAATTGCTGTGAAATCTTAAAATTCCACTTCTCAAGTTATTTTATTGTGCTCGATTTATATATGCGGTGTTGTACTGCAATTTTTTCCTTAATATATTCATATCAACTAATTGATTATTATGGTAAACAGTCCCCACCCAACACTGAAAAAGAAAAAAAAAATCTGAAATATTTATCGTTACTTCCATTCGAGTAGATTGTTCACATTTATTTATCATGCAGACACACGAGATGATTGTTATACAATTATACTTGGCGTATTTATAATAGATGTTTATCTCTCTCTTGGAACTTACTTGACAAATGTTTTATATAGATTTTATCTTTACTTAATCTGCAGTCAGTGTTAGTGAAGTTGAGGCACTGTTTGAGCTATTTAAGAGCATTAGCAGTTCTGTGATAGATGATGGGCTGATAAACAAGGTAATGCTCATATATACATCTTTGACACACGAGACCATAAAATGTTTTTCTTTCCTTCATTTTTGTTTTAAATTTCACAATGACCTTAAGGGTGCAAATCAGAGGTCTATGTCATTCAAGTTGATCGAGATCATATCATTTTAAGAGATCTGAAAAACCAAATATCAATTATATTTTATGGTTGAAAGTAGCAAATGCCCTAGGATGCATTGTAATCGTTTTCCTATGCATTTCATTGGTCAGTTTCAGTGTTGGACACTTGAATCTTGAGATTGCATGTTTCAGAAAATTTTAGGACCATTATGGAAAAATTCAGTTTGATCTTCTCTTTCTTGTCAGGAGCCATCTTCTAGTCAACATCAATGGGTACCACCCTATGTTGCCCAGGTTCTTCTATAATTAAGCCGTACCCATACCGGACACGTACCCGACACTTCGCGCACTCAAACTTCGTGGACGCTTCTTGAATATATTCATGCATTTATTACAACATGTACTCAATTATACTATATATGTGTTAATTTAAAACACTTGTCAAGCCACTTCTTGCACGTATAGCTTACACTTGACATCCATCTCTTGAAACAAGTTAGATATGAGTCGGGTTCATTTCAGTCCATACCCAAGTTCAAAACTATATAGTTAAAGGGTTGTTTGGATATCTAGTAATAAGATGAGTAGTTTCCAATTTATGATAATCAATATGATAAAAGAAACTTAAAAATATGATTGGAATTTTAATTCTAATGACACATGAAGCGGAAAAAAATAATCTCATGTACATTATATATATATATATATATATATAAATATAGTATTATACCTACATACTATCCACGCGGACCAGACGACGCAGCAGAAGAGAGAGAGTAGAATTATGTCAACTTAAGTGCGAGCACGCAAGTTTGTCGCACCAAAGTTTCTATCCACTCATTTATATATATAAAAAGGCCCTCATACATCGCACAGAGCATCCCTAGACAAATGAGTCGATAGAGAACATTTGGTGGAAGCATCCAACTTAGTTCACATAAGTTCTCTCCCCCCCCCCTCTCTCGCTTCTCTCTCTCTTCTATATGATATATATATATTAATATATATATATATACATATAGTATATATATATACTATATATATATATATATTAGCCCTGTCCCCGTACCTTACATTTTATAGTATTGCCATGTCCCGTACCTGTATTTACACCCATACCGGTACCCATACCTGTTTCCATGCAACTTAGGTACCACCTCGTCTGCTCTCAGTTACTGCTGTGTGTAGACCATATACTTTTTTCAACTTGTGCCTAATTCATGGACGGTGGTACCTGATGCTTATTATTCGTTATATATGGCTTTCTAAGCAAATCCAAAATTAATTTATTAAACTCGTGGAATTGTTGACACCTGATGCTTACTCTTCATTGTCAAGGACTGACATAGTTTTTTTTCCTTCCTTGTCAAGGACTGACACATATTTAATAGGAATATCAGTTCACAATCATTGCAGTACTGTGTGCCTTAATATGTTTGTAGTAGTAGTATGTCTCTGTATGCTGCATTCCTAGTATTCTATAGTGTTTTTTAAAGGTTTGATGACATGTCCACTCATTGTATCAGTTAGAACTTAGAATCTAAAATTTATAGTTGACTAGTAACTAGGTTTACTTGTCTGTATATCTTTTGTTGACAATATTCATTATATGAGCCACAAGAAGATAAGAATTTGAAACATTTATCTATTTTCGTTGTATGCAGGAAGAATTTCAGCTTGCCTTGTTTAAGAACAAGAGAAAGGAAAATCTTTTCGCAAACAGGGTACTACACAAATCCTGCCTCTCATCTTGTTACCATTTGCTATTGTAGTACACACAATTTTTATTGCATTTAATATCTTAATGTCAAGTCATCATTCAGTTAGTTTCAATTCCGTAGGATTAAGACAGAGTCTATTTCATTTTAGTTCTTATTAACTTATCTTTTCTGACTCATGTTACTGGATTCTATAAGGTCCTCCAGAAGTACCATACTTATTATGATTTGTGACAGCTATTGGTTTTATATCACCTTAGAAAGTCCTACAGTTCCACTTCCAGCTGCAAGTTAGCGGTCTTCTTGATGCATTTCAAGCGAAAAATCTAGGTCTGGTTTACCAATACTGAGTGTTTATAATCTTAAAATTTTCAAAACAATGAGTGGAAAAGTTTGTTTCTGTGGGGAGTTTCAAGTCTTATTTTTCTCTTCCAGTCATGGTAAATTTCATTGTAAGTACACCAAAAAACTGCTTAAGAACAAATAAAAAGGAAACACAGAATAATATTATTTTCTATATGAAACTGTCCAAGATGTTGAATGCTGTCAGGAGGAATTTTTTTGAACCAGAGGAGAGGTTGAACCATTGAAGGGAGAAAGAGATGATTCTTGTGTTCAGGATAAGTGCCATCAATCATAAATTTATACGGAAAAGTAGTGTTGTTGACCTCAGTATAATTGTTTGTATGCTTTCCGCCCTCCCACAACAAGGTTATTACAGTAAATAAAAATAAAAATTATTTGTACGCCTCAATTTTATTCTTCTACTACTTTACAAGTTTAACTACTAGTGCCTCCATAATTCTCTACTGGCATATCTAAACAAGAAAATAAATGGATCCGCCATGTTTAAATCTTTTTAGGAATTTGGAACATTTAACAATGTCCAATTTTTATCATTACACAGTAGAACATTTTTTTTTTCTATTGACACCTTATGTCATGTTTGCTCTTTATGTCTTTCTCCTTTTTGGCAGCTTCTCTCCATTTTCGTTCTTTCTGTTATTTTATTTATGTCACTTGGTAATATCCAAATCTCACTTACTCTGTGGCTTTATTTATGTGCATGTGCATGTATGCAAGCATTTGCAATTATTCATTCGCGTATTTTTGTGTTTGTGCTTGTACACTCTGAATATATGTGCATATGTATGTATGCAAGCATTTGCAGTTATTCATTCACATAGTTTTGGGTGTGCATTTGTGCACACCCGTCTTCTAAAGGAACAATATCTTTTGACATTTTGAATTCATATAAACACAGATCTTTGATATGTTTGATGTAAAGCAAAAGGGAGTCATTGATTTTGGTGACTTTGTTCGGGCACTGAATGTATTTCACCCGAGCGTCTCACAAGAAGAAAAAATTGATTGTAAGTTCCTAGAATTTTCTGAGTTTTCTGGCATATTGTCATAATACTATTATATGAGAGACTGAGATATCACATGATTTTGCAGTCTCATTCAAACTTCATGATTTGCATGGCACAGGCTTTATTGAGCGGAAAGAGGTAATATTTTACTTTTTTTGTTTATGGCTATTACAAATTATCCCGTAGTTGGGAACAATTTTTTGGATTTTTGGTTTAAGTAAATGCCTGGAAAGAAGCAGAAGCTCAAGCAGTCAACTTTAAGATGCTAACGTTCAAATACCCCCACTATAAGCAGCAACAATGCATAAAGGGGATAATATAGTTTGATGAAATAGAAGTGTTGTAACCGATCATCTACTGAATTGTGAGCGTGCAAGCTACAACATTACAAAATTTACCATTTTTCTGAAATTATTACGTGATACACTTTATACTACCAAAGCTGGTTATTAATTTTCAGTCCTGTTTTCATTCAGGAGACCTTCCATCTTTATCCATTTGAGTTAATTTCATGTATCTATGAGATTTGCTAGCTTTCTGCATATATATATATATATTATATATATATATATATATATATATATAATATATATATATATATATATATATATATATATATATATGAGAAAAATGGAGAAACTTGGTAATGATGTGGCCTAATCTTGTCCTACATCTACATTGAGTTGGTGAAGGGTGGTTGAGGCTCTATCTTCGATGTATGATGTAGGGCAAGATTATGCACATCACTACCAAGTTGCTTTAAGCAACTTTGGTACTAAGGTCTCCATTTCTGTCTCTTCTCTCTCTCTCTCTCTCTCTATATATATATATTATTATATATATATATAATATATATATTATATATATATATATGCAGTCATATCATTTGCATGTAACTCTTTATGGTGGTTCTTGATTTGTTGATAATATTACTATGTATCATGACAGCTGCACTTCTATTTTATAGGTCAAGCAAATGCTAATTGCACTTCTATCAGAATCTGAAATGAGATTATCTGATGAAACTGTTGAACTTATTCTGGATAAGGTAAATAACATTTTTTAATACATCGTCAGTTCACTTCAGTTTCAATTCTCTGGTTTACAAATCACCTGAGGCAATTATTTATTCTAAAATCATGTCCATCATGAACAGACATTTCAGGAGGCTGATGTAGACAAGGATGGAAAGATCGACAAATTAGAGTGGCACAACTTTGTTTCTCACAACCCATCACTGTTGAAGATAATGACTCTCCCATATCTCAGGCAAGTAGTATCCTCGAACTCTTTGACAAGCTAGTTTGTTTAGTTTGTAGTTGCAAATATCTCTGCATTCTTGCCTTGTTTAGTTCGTAGTTGTATAAGATATGCATAGCAAGGATCATGAATCAATCACACACATATATATGAGCACTTATAGGAGAGAACAACAAAATGTGAAGATCATGTACACTTTGAGAGACGCGTAAATTGAAAGTACAATGTCACAAAAACACTTAGACATTTCAAATTTCTCAAAGATGAGTTTAATTTAAAAGCTTTAGGTAAGGTGAAGAAGCTCAACACAACCATGTAAGTCATAGTAGATGTCTGTGAAAAAGGGTACAAAAGAGTCATCAAGTTTAGGCAACCATACAACCAATTTGTATCCTCCACTTCAGAACCATCTTTGGCGTTAGCAAGAAAAGTTGTTACTTATCTTTTCTGCATTAGGTAAGAAGGCCTACAGCATTTTAGAGTTCCACATTAGGAGAGCAAATACGGTTCATATCATGCACATAAGAGTGCAGGAAAGAAATCAACGGCAGCAACAACAACGTTCTTGACGACGACAACAACAACAAAACTTTTATCTAGAATCCTTGGAGCCAGCACACAAATTCTTCTTTTCTAGGTTTCTCGGGAACATAATCTCGAATGATCTCTGTTAAGGCTTCTCTATGTTAGCATCTATATTTTCTTTTAGTCGGCTTAATCCATGTTAATTCAGTTCTATCCTGTTAACAGTCCATGATACCGTCACTTCTAACATGTGCACAAGTGGTCCTCATCGCACATGAATAAATCATCTTGCTCTACCGTGTGCTATCCTCAATCGGAGCTAGTAGTTTCTTGTCCTACCTTTTAGCTTACCACAACTCGTCTTTTTCTGTACATAGAAACATGAAACTAGTAAGATCTTTAGTGTAAACTTTTGAACTAGGTCTCAAGGTCTCAAGCATATCAGGTAATTAAATTCAGTATAGGCCGTGATTGATTTTGACTCCCTTTCAAAAACTATTAATATGTGTGATGCATGTATGCCCCATATCAAAACCAATCTCATGTTTGTCAATTCCATTGAAACTTGTGGTGATCAATATATAGAAAATTTTCTACAATCAAATGAGAGGAAAACTTACAGTTTTTGGTTGCGCGGAGATCTTGAAATGTTTCTTGAGATATCTGTGTGTGACCTTATGACTAAACCCTGGGATCCCCTCCTTTCTGCAATTGGGTTACAATTTAGGCTGGAACTAAAGCATTGTTCACCTCTATAATTTGAGACTTGGGCCATGTACAATATTTGATGCATTAGCAAATACTTACTCAACTACTAGCTTTGTGTTAAAAGTCCCAACATAAATTGGATGTACAATATTGTTTATGGGTCAAACCCATCTCCTCCTCTGACGATTGAACTGATAATAATAATTTACTGTTTGAATTTTAGCATAATCCTTGTCCCTGTAGCTACATGAGTTTCTTCTTCATTTGATGCTATGCAATCAACAACCACCTTGTACTTTTATGAATAGTCAGGTTCAATAAAACACAAAAAGAAGGAAAATAGATCTGCTTGACTGTGATATTTACTAGTTCAAGGTATAATGTATGAACTCGTTTACAATGGCTAAAAATAAAATGTTCAGAAAACACAGTTTTATTATGCATACGGTCTGAGAATGAGTTATGATCAATCAAATTATGTGCTGATTAATTGGATCATGTGGAATTATGCAATTTTGGGTTTTTAACATATTACACACAAAAAAAATTCATGAAAAATTCTTAGGCGAGACCAACAGACATGCAATTGAACAATTAATAGCTAGTTAACTAAAATTCTAATCCATACATTAAAATTAATTAGGTACTACACCTAAACTAGAACTAAAGTTTCATGAATCAAAAATAAATCACTGATTGCTCTGTTGGGGAAAATGGCATTCGTCGGAGAGCTTCGTGGAGCATGGGAGAGCTTCATGGAGAGTCAGAGAATGTCGGAGATCATCGATGAGCTTCACCTAAAACCTACGTAGTTTCGGCTTGCATTGGAGTTATTGGGCGAATTCATCTTTTAGAATACAAATATACTAAATTACATTTACAAAGATGCCATGGTAGGTTTTTTGGCGCACACAAAAGTTGTACCCTAATACATTTAATTTCAATGTGCCAAGGTGCTACAACGCATTTTTATGCAGGATTTTGTCATCTTTCGTCGCTTTTCTCCTTGTCAATTTGGATTTTATCATATTTTCAAACTCATTCTTGAGATAAAGCTGTAAAAATCTTTATATGTTGGTTGAACTTTTCACAGCATTGTTTAATTTATTGTCGCTTATTTTCTTATGACGCAAAAAAACATCTTTGACTCGTTGCAGGGACATAACGACTACTTTTCCGAGTTTTGTGTTCAACTCAGAGGTTGATGACATTGCTACTTGACATTCACCTACCTACCCTTGTTTCTTCTTTTTTATTTTTGTGCGGGGGTAGTATGCAAAGCAAAAAACACGCCCAAAAAAAGTATAATCTAATTTTTGCTCGAATGATGTATGTATACTCAGCTCGTGTATTTGGAAAGAAGCATTGTTATGTTTTCTTTCATGTGGCAGGTTTTGTATGAAGCCTTCCATTTTGTTAAGTTGGTTAATAATAATAATAATAATAATATTGGTTTCTATGGGTAGTAATTAAACCATCATTATCGTATTCTTTGGAGTCTTCTGAAGAAGTCTCACCGTCTATCTTTACCTTGTTAGAATTGTTGTTCTTGCACGATAGGCTTTAATAAGGCGGTAAATTATCGGAGGATTTGCAAATAAAGTATTTTAGTCATTGTTCTTGTAATTTATTATAAAAGAATATTGATTTGCTTTTATGATGGCCGGGCGGTTTTAATTAAGCGCACAACGGATTACTAGCCAGATGCTTCTTGCTTTCTTGAATTCCTATTGGCATCAAGAATTTTCCATTATTTATTGGCTTTGAACCTTCGAAAATAAAACTTAATAAATGTCTCCAATAGCCTTTCATATCCGAAGGGTGGACACGTAGCATTTCATATTCACGCACCAGAGAGTACCTGCTTTCTCCGATAGCCTTGAATCTAAAGTAATTACTGAACAATGAGCAGAATTTAGCGGTAATGAGCAGGAAAAGTATAAGTGTATAACGATGGCAATAGGCTCCCTTTCGGCCACAAGAAAAGAAGGAAAAAAATTTATCATATACACAAATACACGCACACACTAGGTGGCAGCTCATTTGCTAAATGAGCTACTATGAGTTAAAAATAGTAAAGTCCATAACTTTTGATGTGACTAGCAAGGTGGGTCTCACCACATGACCATATCCTGGTAGCTCATTTAGCAAAATGAATCGTCACTTCATATACATTGCACACACGCTATCAAATTCATGATCTATACTGTACATCTTGTTCAAAATATCATCAAATGTATATGGTTAAATTTTCACATAATTTGAAAACTTCTTGAGTATAAAACAAACTAGTTGAATATATTAACTTTTCAGATAGCTTAACCGTCCTCCCTTTTGCACATAGCTAAAATAGGAGAAATTTTCAAAATAGATTTATTTATTCCCCAAAATCTACTCATTTCAAATTTATTTATGAAAATTGACTCAGTTTTGACCACGTTAGTAGCGCGGGCTGAAACTGGATACTTATGTAAAAAATGCTTCTTTTTAAAGAATTGGCATTGCTAATCCCAATTAATTAGATGCTAGTTTAATTACACGAGTCTATAGTGATGGCTAATACTAAGTTCAAAATAATCACGGTTACTAACCCCAACTAATTAATCGGGGTTGACAACCCTAACTAATTACCAAAAAAATGTTTTGACCTAGCTAAAAATAAGTAGATTTTTGTGAATATGTTTGAAATGGGGTGAATATAAAGTTATAAATGAGTCTGTTTTAAAAATTTCTACGGCTAAAATAATATGTACAAATTTTAAAACGATAAAATTTTTCTACATTAGACCATGATAAGTACAAAACACGATAGACAACACCAATCACGTTCTGAAATCTAATAGGTCATTTCACGATAAGAATCGCATCTTACCATATCATTTTATCACACAAACACACAAAGTAAAACTTCTATAAACTTAAGTGAATAAAAATATTTGTTCGCTAACTTTTTTATTCACTAGATTTGTTTTGAGATTTGTGCTAACATGTGACGAGCATGAATGCACACATCTCAAAGATACATTCATGTGTTACACAAATTTCAAAGCAAATCTAATAAATAGATGCACACATCTCAAAAATGCATTCACATCTTATACAAATCTCAAAACAAATTTAATAAATAAATGCACACATCTCAAAAATATCATTAATGTCTTACACAAATCTCAAAGCAAATCTAATAATAATAAAAAAAATAATGGACAAGTTTTTCAATCCACCGAAGTTTATTAGGGTTTTACTATATATATACTAGTCGTGAACACCGTGTAAAGCACGTCATTTAATTTTTTTTTCCTTGCTACAGTTATCCCAATTTTAATGCTACAGTAATTTTTTGAATCGTTACATATCCCTCCTCTGCTACAGTTTTTAAAAATGCTACAATATTCTTTTGTGATACCGTTTTTTTCAAAAAAAATGCTACAGTAACCTATATCCTATTTGCTACGGTGATAACGTTACAGTAAATGCTACTGTAGCATTTACTGTAACATGAACAATTATTCTTTTGATCCTCCTATTTTTATAAAGGATTTTAGATTTGAATTTGTTTGAGAGAGAGAAAAATGGAGGTGATGGGTTTTGGGGGGAGAGAGAGCAGATCATGGGAGGGAGAGAGAAAGTTGAGAGTGGAGGGTTTTTTTGCAAAAATACAACCACTAACTATTATCTATTCAAACGTAGATGGACGAATGAGATGATGCCACATAGGTACCAAGTTCCTTGGAGGAACTTGGTACGAAGTTCCTCCATTTTCCTCATATATATATATATATAAATGATCCGAAAATCCAACTTAATAAAGAAGAAAGAGAAGCTTAAAATGATTTCTCAATTAGATTTCAAATTAAAAAACCCTAAAAAGCTTTACTGTTAAAAATACTAAGTCACTTACTATTTTGAGATATGAAATATTCTAGAATCAAAAATAGGAATGAGAGAAGGTCTTGTAGTGTCGAATAGAGAAGATCCAATCTCTAGTTGAGCTCTGGCTAGCGTGTTCTTCGTTCCTATGTTTGGGTTCGGAGAAGAGAGAGAAACGAATGGGAACACGCTTGACTTGACAAACAGGACACCTGTCCATAAAAAAGGGAAACAAAACTCCTGGATATTTTTAGAAAGGTTTAATTATGGATATTGGGTTATCAAGTTCAAAAACCTTAAACACACATCTCAAAGATATCATTCATGTCTTGCACAAATCTCAAAACAAATCTAATAAATAAATAAAAAATTAGTGGACAAGTTTTTCAATCCACCTAAGTTTATAGGAGTTTAACTATATATATAGTAATTCTTATGTCAACTTAAATGGATAAGAAAAAATTGTCCACCAAACTTTTTAACCACACACATTACCTTAGGATCTTTCAGCAAGTAGACACTACTTTACAAAATAATCAATGCAAAGGACAATGCCGCGTTACATCGCTGAATCCCATCGCTGCAGTTTGCAAACAGTTGCAGCAACAGTAGTGTAACGCTGAAACATTTGGTATTACGACAAGTTGGCACCACTTTGCTCTTACCCAAGAACCTACTGAACAAGCCTCGAAAACTTCACAGAAGCAACCATGTTCTATGCACCCAGCAAACTCGAATCGTGCTTAAGCCATTCAGATACATTTGCCAACAGATTGACAACGTACAACAATGTAAATAAACGCGCAACATAGATAATTAACACGCAACATAGATAAGCCAAATGAATAGACTTACAAATTGTCGTATCATGAGTATCCAATGCGGATTGAATCATAAACAAATTCTGAGACCTATGATCGAAACAATTTTCCATTTCCAACAATTAGGCAGAGCACATTACACGCGCAGAAAAACAAGGTTAGAACCCGTTGAATTTGTTCACAGCTTAAAAATTTCGACTTCAGCTGATGATAACACCAGTACTCTATGCTCGTCAGCATATACAAATAAGAAATCCCATCACAACAAAAGAGCAAAGAGCAGTAAAAGAGATGATGTGCAACTATTAAAACACTGACAATAACGATAACAATGATGTTGTACAATTAAATAAGGTCATCTAGAAATAAAAACTTATCATATAATCTTTCCTGGATATTTGAAAGCATGCAAGCAACCAAACGCACAGAAAATCCTCTCCGAAGTTTCTGACACGCCTCTTTCTCATCGCAAACCTTATATGGCTGTTTCCTACCTTCATTTTGGCGGAACCATAATCAATGTCAAATGCAGTTCAGTCTCAAGTCAGCTGTCATGGCCAGTACTCAAGCTGCCATGAAAAACTAAACAAGTTGTCTTTGGGTAAGAGAACCAAAGAATTATACACCATAACTTTGATTGCATGACCCATAGGCAAATGACTCAGTTGTTATGTTTTGGTCTCAATTAAAAAACTTTCAGCTTTAAATAATATAATGTAATTTTTATAGAAACTATCTTATTTTAAATTGTCAGCAACCCTTGATAAAGTTGAGCCCTTATTTCTTTAACTAATGCATCATACTTTTACAGGACAAATTTTCATTTTCGACTATTTTTAAAACTTAATTATCAAATTCGATCAACTTTGCACTTATTTATCAATTTCAACCCAGTTTTAGCCACCTCTGGCTCAAAATTGGTAATTAAGTGCAAAGAATGTCGAAAACGCCAAGTAAATTTCAAAAATGGTCGAAAATGAAAATTTGTCCTACTTGGACTACTCCCTGAACAGCAGTAAACGTGATAAGTCAGCCGTAGACCTGGGTTAGTTTCATCCCAGCTACAGTATCTGCAAAATTAAAAGATTTCATTAAATTAACGAGTTAGTAGTGGATAGACCCCCTTTTGATTATATACTTGCAATTAGGATGCGACTACAGGCTACTAGTTTAGTGTTGCTGGAAAGTTGCTTATATTAGAAGTTCATAGAAGCAACCTATATAAGATACTAGAAATAGCCGTTTGGTAATCATATATCATAAGCTGCTTATGAAGCAAAAAAGGTGTTTGATAAAACTTCGCTTAAAGATCATTATAAGTGAAAATAACAAAATAGACATAGCTTTATCTATCAAACTAGACGAGATAAATTTAGGTAAGGTAATATGTCAACCTAAAGATACATATGACATAAAAACTATAAAAACTACAAAAATCACTAGGTGTTTTTAAACGCAACTCAGATTGCTTCTAAAAACACCCCCCCTCAAACAAGGGCAGTTCTTACCCTTCATGGTCAATTTGTTAAAAATCAAATTTCTCTTTTTCTAAGGGTAAAACTAAAGAAGGGTGGGGGATGGCTTTTTTTTTATGTTGGGTTAAGAGGGTTTTGGTTTTGTTGTGTTTTTTGTGGTGGTTTTGTTTTGTTTTGTTTTGTTTTGTTTTTTATTTTTATTTATTTTTATTTTATTTTTTTTTTGAATGCTAAGGGTAGTTGTACTACCATCCTGATGAACCATAGAAAGGCTGAATTGAGATCTACTGATCAACGAGCAGCCCTCAAAATGCAAAAAAGCTATTTTCCATCCATTTTTCTTTTTCTATTTTAGTTTTGTAAATATGAGAGTGGGAACATAGAGAAAACGACAAGAACCCTGCAATTACCATGAAAAAGAATATAATACTGATGGATTTAATTGAAAACCAGTTCACCCTGTCAACTTTATCATCCATAAGAAGCCATGGCCAATATTCAATGAATATTGACAACCTTATGAAACAGAAGAAAAAGAATCAACTAAAAAGGACAAAATTTTCATTTATATGATTGAAAGACAAAAAGGTTTCAGTCTTTTAAAGAAGAAAATATAGTCACGTACAAACTGCAAGTCTATATAAGGAGACGAACATGAGGAATGGCCACAACAAGAAGTATTTGCATCCCTACAATAAACTAGATGATTAATTAATTGTTTATTTCCAGTTTGATGGTAAGTAGCAACAGCTTATATTAATGGACATTACAAGGAAAAATAAGAAAAGCAGAAATTCTTGCCCAAAATAATTTTCGTGATGATGGAACTATAAGCCCTATAGAGAACTCTGATCAAACAAATATCAACTTAACAACACAGTCTAAAAACAAAGTGAAATACACTTTTGACAGCAAATAATACGAATACTTCAAAGCTAAATAACAAACCACTCACACATATGAACAGGAAAGATTTATGTTGTAAGGTTTTGCCATGTTCATCGACAAATTTGGATAAAGACATTTGATAAATATATATAATTACACTAACAACATAATAGTATATAACAATAAACCAGCCCTGGTGACATTTTTATCTAAGCAAAAGATAAACTTTTCACTTACTGGAATCCTAATGTCACATATGTTTATGCTTCACAATGTGCCTAAAGAAGCTAAAAAAAAAGATGGCTAAAACACAAAAAGCGAGAAAAAGAAACGAAGAGAAGACAAAATTCCAAATTTAATGATATGGGAAGAACAACTACCATCTACTAACTCATGAATTCCTTAGAATTCTCACTAGCAGTCGAGCAACAAAAGAAGATATTATGTTAGAAAATGTGATGGCAAGACACATAACTAGACAAACTCCGTCCGCAGAAATATGGCATCAAGATAATGACATATCATTCTCCCTAAACAGAATAGTACATCTTTCCATCACGGGCTTTCATTTCTTCAGTGGCCCTAACTAAAACCACTTTGAATTAAAGCACCATCATAACTTTGGTGCAAACATTCACATTCACCAGCAAACCCCAACTTGAATCTGAACCAAGCTTAAAAAAAATTCATTAACCAGACAAAACAACCCTTATATAGGGGTCAAACTGAAAACTGACAACGCCTTCATTGAAGTCTGTGCTTATCCCAGACCCCTTGCTACAATCCATTTTTTTACTGCTTTTTATCATCCTAAACCCAGTAGTAATCTATAGAATTCAAATAAAGTCATTTGGTAATCAGTCTGTTTGATGTGGTAAAACGCACAGATATAATTCGGTATAATTCGCCAGGAAAGAAATCTCTTGAACCATAAACAACATATTTTGTGATCACTTTATGCCCAATAAAGTACCAAAGTTCTAAAAAACCTCAGTCAACCGCTTGTCTTAAATGTGTCACATCCATATTTAACTACTATGCCTTCCTCAAATTCAAGACAACATGAAGAATGAATTACAAATTTCCAGAAGATTTTAACTTCCTTCAAACCAAGAAAAATAAAGAGTATGGTTAAGAATCACACTATCGTATGGTTATCCATCATACTCCATGTTTTAACACAGGGCACCGATGTGCTCTTAAGTCACAACCTTAGAGTCCTTTTAAACAAGTCCACAACTCAAAGGACAGATCTGCATTGCTTATAAATAACCTACTGAACCAGGATTCAAGCAGATTTAAATGCATTGTGTAAAATAACTCAAGAGAAAGCAAAGGTACAGTAAAAAGCCTACAGAGCGTCCTGCTGTCTCTTTCAATTACAAATCCTGCTTATTCTCGGGAGAAGAGGTTTTTTCATGAGCCAATAGAAGTTTCCTGTTGAGCACGAGCATGCAAATGACAAGTTATTCATGTTGAAACTTATTCATAAACTAGTCATCCATAAGGCTGGTCAAATTCCATAAAATCTCACTCATGTCACTTGTAATAAACTTAAAAAGTGCACGATCCATCACGTGGATGTCTCAATAAACATAGAAGAAACGAAGTTCTCATACTGTCATACATACTACACCGGGTTTGCTTGATATTCTTAACGCTGACCAGATGACTCAAACTTTCTTACACCGAGATAATTTAAGTAGTCTATCACTGGATAAATCGCCCAGACAAGTATAAAGTTCTTTTGACTTCATAAACTCAACTCCAGTGATTTCTCCCTCATCAATAAACAGGTTGTGCATATTGCATTGTCCTCTCTTTTCCAAGCTTGTAGGGCACAATAAGACGCTTCAATTTTTCTTTTCCAAAGCCTACACCATCCTCCTGAGATCTCAAATCTGTTAGAGACAAATTCATATGTCATGGACAAGCATCATGCCCACAATCCAAACCGATACGAAAAAACAGTTCAGGCCTTCATTAGACCGACTATAATAGCAGAATCTATAACTATTAATAACTGCAGAATCAACACTAGCATAAGAGCACATGGCTTTCAGTTTTTACAAGAACAAGGGAGTACCTGCAATTTACAAGTAGGCAGCATGAATAGAATCTTAAAGTGGTTCTACTTCTATTCATCTAAAATCATTGAATCCAAAATCAATTTTTCTCCTTGAAATGCTGAATTAGAACATGAAGGGATAATACAATAATGTTTTTACTTAATTAATTATTCTATAGTTTATATATAGAAAATTATATAATTAAACAGATTTTCCATTTGATTAATGATTTGATTCGCTTACTAATAATAATTTAAAATCTAAAATCGATTAGGAGACTATTTCTTTATAAGACGATCAAGGTTTTAAATGTCGTTTATTGGGGATTTATCGGACGGTCAAAATCCATATCGGATAGCAGAAATCCGAGATATATCGGGGATAAGTAGTATTTATTGGAGTGCATATCGAGGGGTGTACATGCATAATATAATGTCCTAAGATACAATTTGAATAACATACAAGCAAATAACAATTGATAAACTAATCAAATGTAGAAACTTGATGAAATATAAACATACCAAAATGTAAATGCACATGTTTAAGATCAATAATCAAATGTAAATACACATGTTTAATATCAATAATCAAATGTAAATACACATGTTTAAGATTGCTAACCGATAATTTTTACAACTAAACTCGGCCGATTTATCAGCTTATTGCCAATAATTACCCCAAAACGATAACCGATTAAAATTTGAATTCATCATAGCGGAAGGGCCCAAAAACCGATAAATCGCCAATAATATCAATTTATCCGCCAATATTTAAAACCTTGAAGAAGATGTATGAGTCTGTTATTTGAATGTTTCATTACAAAATTCAATGTGAGAATCATCATCAGTTGAGAGAGAGAGAGAGAGAGAGGGCTACGGCCACATATCAGGACTCCAAGTCTCTCAAGGAAAGCAAATAATCTAGACTAAAAAATTTGAAGGAAGATGAGAAGTATAAAACCAATTTAAATCAAATAACGTAAAAGCATTGAGGAAAAGAAACAATAATTGGTAAACAAACAAATAAAACATGTAAATGCTCATATTTTTAATCGGGCTTGAGTGGGAAAAACAAATTTTTTTGGCGGGGGGTGGGGGAGTAAAAATATTTGTTTTTTCTTAAATAATCAATATAATATATTTTAAACAAATAGTTAAATGAACAATTACCGAACTAGATGAAAAAATGTGCACCTTAATAGTATGAACCAGAGCCCCTGCCACCTAAGTACCCATTGCCACTAGAGCTACGACCAGAATACAGGGAGGAATAGGAGCTACCACCAACCTGCAGAGACAAAAGCATATGCCAGGAGATAAGAATATTTCTAGATCATAACCGAAGCAACAAAAATAAGCTTTACATCATATTCTTGTGGAGGATAGTTGCTACTATAGCTTGATGAATACATTCCACCAACATCCCTACCGCTAGCAGAACCTATAAAAAAACAGAAAACAAACAAAAAAGAATCAATAAAAAGGTTAAATAAACAATAGTAACTGACTGACACAAACAAATAAGAAAATTTTATATATACCTCTACCATAACTCATGCCCTGACGGCTGCTGTACAGTCCATCTTGAGCAGAAAGAGAACTGCGACCACTTCCATATCCCATATGAGAGGGTCCAAACCTACACAGCATCAACAATTATTAATATAAATCTGAATTCATATGGGGAAAACTTAAATGCTGCTTCAAAAATAATAATGAAGCATTATATTTCCAGATAAATTTATTAAACAGACCTGTCTCCATAAGCATCGTCATATTGGGCACTGCTGCCGCCAACACCATATTCCAAACGAGCCCTTGAGTGGCGCATGCTCACATCAACATATCGAGGAGGCACATCATCCTTGAAGGCAATAAACATTAAATTGACATGAACGTCAAAATAAATAGGTCTTTATTGTAGGAATAAAAAGGGAAAGTAAAAAACAAATAGTCACCAATTCCGAGTATGGGCGCTTGGATCCTGAAAATGAATCATAGTTTCGGCTGGGTCCTTCTCGATAAGTCGGAGGAGGCCTTTCAGGTTTTCGCCCATAACCGTCTTCTACGTACGCTCTCCTATCTGGACCTCGAGGATCACTACGGGGTGGGATGTCAGAGTACTCATCCCTGTAAGCTGAGCGTCTCTCGATAGGTATTCTAGGTGGATATTCAGTAACAGCTCTATTTCTTGGAGGAGGTTCATCTCGCCTACTGTGCTCCCTTCTCGTGCTACTTTTAGGATATACAGGAACTATCAACAGAAAGGGGAAAAAAGATTAAGCAAAATATGAACTACCCTGGCAAAGAAGTAAAACTTATAGCTGATCAATGAACAAGGAAAATGAACAAGGAAATTCACCTGGTGGCCTCCTATCATAGGACCTCTCTGGTGGAGGCAAACGTCGAGGCCTCTCATCCACAGCCATAAAAGGGCGCTTCCCTCTGAATGGAATAGGACGCTTAAATCCACGACCACCTGTTAGTGCACCACGAGTACTAAAAATAGGTCTGATACCCCGTCCTGGGAACCTATGAGGTGGAGGACGACTATAAGAGATGCGACCGCCTCTGGAAAAACCTCGACCGATCCTACTCTCCCCCCAATTGTCACGGTTTCCTGTACCTTTCTGGTGAGGTCTTGACAATCTAGCCCTTACTTTAACCTATGCATGGAATTATAAACCCAAGTAGAAAGGCAGAACTTTACAATGCACTCCACATGTAATGGAACAAGAATAATGAAACATCAAAGCATAGAGACAAACCTTGTGGTCTCCTTCTCCCAACTCCTTGTTGTTTATGGCTTCAGCACATGTAACAGCATTGTCATGCGTGTCGAAAGTGACAAACCCAAAGTCCTTCCTCTTAGCAGAAGGCATATTCCGAGCAAGCTCAATACTCTCAACTAGACCATATTTCTTTAGATAGTCCTTAACGCGGTCTTCATCCCATGTAGCAGGCAAACCATCAATAAAGATGGTTTTGACCTGAAATTTTAAATGTAAATTTGTACGTAACAATTAGATAGATTCTAAGCTATGAAAAACAAACCAGGTAAAACAATAGCATATTTAATGGTCATCGTATATCTAGTGGAGCCTCAATTTGGAACTAATTTCGCTACCTACAGAGAGGAGATACATGCTAAGCTAATTCAAAACAGGAGGTTGGAAAGAAGAAGAACAAAAAAAATTCCATAACCACATTAGTGGACATGCTCTTCACCTGAGCCATGATCTCATCATCTGGTTCAATAAAAGAATCAGCAAAAGAAACCTTTGCATTTCTCTCAGTACCAAGAAAAACATCCCTCCTTTGCAAGCGTCTGAAAGCTTCCATTGCTTCAGAACGCGATGAAAATTCCAAAAACGCAAAACCACGATTCATTCCGTCACTATTTGTATCTTCAACCAGGCTCAAGTCCTCAAGATTCTCGATTCCAAAATTCTTCAATTTCTCCTTCAACTAAATAGATCAAAGAAAAATTGGTTATAGGTAATTTGTTGAAAGGGGCTTGCTAAAAGAAACTGCAGCTTTAATGTGTTTGTCCACTTACATGTTCCTTGGTCCAAGTCTTGCATATGTTCCCAACAAAGAGTGTGTCACTGTCTCGACAGGGGGCAACACCACACTGTTTACCATTCACCTAATTAAGGCAATTAATTGATCATTATAATGTCCACAGAAGAAACTTCTCTCAGTGAACGCTAAAAAGCGATAGTTGGATTAAAGCAAAACACAAACCACTGGGGTCTTTAGCTCCGAAACAGCACGTTTTGCTTGTTCAACGGCTGCAAAATGCAAAAAAGCGAATCCTTTATTTTTCTTTGTCAGAGGATTCATCATGAGCCTAACTTCAGTGATTTCGCCAATTGCACTGAACACTTTCCTGAGATCATCTTCAGTTGCATCTTTATCTAAGCCACCAACAAATATTTCAAATTCCTTCCGTTTGCGATGTTCCTTTACAACCTCATGGTGTTCTTGCCCCTCACCATCAACCTCATTTTCTTCCTCTTCACCATCCACATATTCTTCACCCTCAGCATCCTCTCCACCATCATCCATTTCTTGGTCTGCGACCTCAGCTTCTTCCTCGTCGCCAATGTCTCCTTCACCATCTTCCTCAGCTGCCTCCTCCACCAACTCCTGCTCACCATGCTCCACTTCTTGTTCTCCATAGTCTACTGCAGTCTCTTCCTCAACTTCATACTCAGGTTCATCTTCGAGCTCTAACCTCTCACCTCTATCTTCTTCTTCGTGAGGCTCCTTCACATCCCCTATGTCTATATTTGGAACAAATTCAATATAAGGACGAAAGTTCCTCTATCAAGCCGAACACGAGCCAACGGGCAATAGTATAAATTGATTTTTTCTTCCATAAAATATTATTATGTGCTAAAAGAAGAAATGACAATGCATGAACTTAATGAATTATGAAAAGAAAGGGCATATCAAACTCAATAATACTTCCTTAAAATCAGACAAGTAAATGACTGAAAACACCAAGAAGGTCGTAATATCACTTCATCCAGAGAATATATATTGCTTGAATTTGCACACATAAGGGATTACAGTGAAAATATAATCCTTGACAAAAAAACATAAGAATTAAAGAGAAACAATGTCAACCCAAAAAGTTGTCAGAGAGTAAAGAGAAATATAAGAAAGATAAAAAAACTGATTTTTTTTTGCCATATTAGAGCCTTATTTATTTATTATCAGGCCCCCAAATCTCAAGATTTCTAATTTACAGTTCTGAATCTCTTAAGTTGCCCCGCTTATTAGATTGCACCCACAATTGTTACCATAGTATGATTAACTAATCCAATTAATAGATTTGGCTTATCATCTAGAAATATGAAGATTTAGGGGTATTTTATACTAAGCCCCAAACCTGTCAGATGGTAAAGAAAAATAAAGAAAAGGGCTTTTGCAATAATGAAGCCTAATTTTTTTCTTATTTTTATATTACGCTGCAAATCTTCAAATTTCTAATTTACACCTCTTAAGTTGTTCTAAATAAAACCCCCAACTCCGGATTTCATCCATAATCATTACCATACTATGGTTAATACACGTAATCAATAGAGTTGCGCCTTATATAAAATTAAGAAAGATGTTACGGCCAAACTCTACGTTTAAAAGGTGTTATTTATAACAATTTCCTATATCTTGAGTGTAAGTTATAAATATGAAGCTTAAAGAATTTAGGGTCTAATGTAATGTAAAACCCTAAAGTAAAAAAGAAACATGCAAAGGAGAAACATTTAACTTAGGCAGGAAAATTTGGGATGAGAAAATCATATCTAAAACAAATATCGGCAAACAATTAGCAACAATCAAGTAATTAATTAAGCAAAATGCAACACTACGGGGAAGAAAAAAAAACAAATTTCACTAAAAACAAAGCAAAGCCCTACTAATTTTACATCTAACGATAAAAAAAACTTTACCTTCCGCATTTACAGAGCTCTTGGCCTCTGATTCCTCAACCGAGGGTTTCCCCTCCTCGATCCCGACCTCTTCGGCCTTCATTTCTTCCTTCGCCTCAGTCACCGTCTCTTCATCCACCTTCACCGTCTCCTCTTCCATCTTCACAGTCTCCTCCGCCTCCGTCGAGGCGGGGCGGCCTTCGCTCCTTTCGCCGCCCTCGCCTTCGCTCCCCTCTTCACCGCCCGAGGAGGCATCTCGAGATCGCGATGATCCGAAACCCTAGAATTCGAAAACTGGAAACTGAAATTGAGAGAGATTAAAGCAAAAGACCCGCACTTTGAGACCCGCGTAATAACGGAGCAAAGAGCCCTAGATCCTGCTGTATTTATATAGGAAAACGAAAGAGAAAATTAGGAACGTCGGTTGTGGAAAGGGGGCACCGGAGAGGGGGATATTACGGAACTACCCATGTAGAGATGACCGATATTTCAGTTAAGGGCCTGTTCGTTTGTTTTCTAAAAACCAAGAAATGGAAATGGTGAAAATCTCAAAACTCACCATTTCCTCCATTTCCATCCTTAAAACTCACCCACAACATCTAATAAAATATTATTTTCATCCAATAACTCATCCACATCATCTAATAAAATATGATTTTCATCTAACCACTCATCCATCACATCTAATAAAATATTATTTTCATCTAACAACTCATCCATCACATCTAATAAAATATTATTTTCATCCAAACATCACTCAACTCATCTCTTCTCATCATTTCAAATCACTCACATCATCCAATAAAATATTATAACAATTCACCTCATCTCATTAACATTTCATTTCTTCATTTTCATCCCAAAAAGTTATGAAAACACTTTTCTTAATCTTTCTTCACATCACCCAATAATACAATGACAACTCATCTCATCTCATTTCATTTCTTATTTTTAAGAATGAACCGAACAAAAGAAACAAGAAACTACAGGAAATATGTTTCTTATAATTCATTTCCTTTTTTTTTTCACCAACCGAACACTCCAAAACTAGTTTTCTTAAAAAATCACAAACATCATCCAATAATAAGGTGACAACTAACATCATTTCAATTTTATTTCTTTGATTTCCTTCTTTTTTTAGCCAACCAAACACTCCAAAAATAATTCTTCATTTTAATAGTTTTCCATTTCTTTGATTTCCCTCTTTTTTTTAGGCAAACGAACAGGCCCTAAGGGTCTGTTTGTTTGCTCAAAAAAATGAGAAATGTGTTGCCACCTCAACTTTTAAGAAATTACCCATGTACCACATGTGTTTTTGTTTTCAAGAGGTTTCCATTTCAAGTGTTTGTTTCGTTTTTAATTTTTAAGAAATGAAGTGCCACGTAGGATGTCACCTCACATTTTTAAGAAATGTGTTTTCACAACAAAATGGGCTGAAAACACTTGGAAATGTCCCATCTGAGAATTATTAATTAGTAAAAGCATTGTTTATGAGGTTATGAAGAATAAAACATATTATTTAAATTGGTTTTCTCTCTTTTTATTTTTTTTTCTCAAACAAACAAAAGAAATGGAAATGTCCAACACTGTTACTATGGAGGCTTTTTTTTGTTTTTTGTGTGACTTGGCAGTGAAAATGGAGGTTTTCTTTGCGAAACAAACAAAAGAAAAGAAAACTGTGAAATGTCTTGAAATGTCATAAAAGCATTTGAAATGTGGCATTTCCATTTTTTTTTTTTTTTGGGAAATAGCCAAACAGGCCCACAGATATTATTGAGTTGACGATCAATACCATAAAAAAACTTTATTTTTTTTATTTTTATTCTATTTTTATTAATTTAAATAATCATGATATTTAACCATGTGCACTAAACCATAAATCTGCATGATACAAGTATTGTCGCACTCTCTCTCATGCATGCACGAATTTAATGTGCAATATTGCACAAAGCCCTCTCAAACTCATTCTCATTAAAACCTATACAATTTACATGTATGTATATATATGATATCTTTTTGAATGAAAACCTTAGTTCAATGATTTGTATCTTGTTTTTTTGTAAAACTTGTCTCTTAATACAAATGACAGGGTATATCCATTGTTTTTGCTAAAAAAAATGATTCGTCTCTCCTATCTCTGGCTTCTGAGGCTGCAAATTCTTGTGCACTTTTGCCCAAAAGCATCTCAGCTCTTAATTTGTATGTTACATGCTCCCATCACATATATCTATACTGTATCGTAATCATAGTAGTTATACTCACTCTAAGTATGAAAATTACAAATAAGACCCTAGAATATGAAATCATTTCATTTTCTTCCTTTAAAAGAGCGAATTTTTGGGGAGAATTTTTTATTATTGATTCATTTCATTAAGATTTATTTAATTCAAACCATGTATCAAACATATGGATAGAATTTAAAAATTCAAAAGGATTGAATAATAAAATTACATTTATGTATCAACTGGGTGATAATAGATTGTTTGCATCCTTAACAATAGTAAATAATGAATAATTTTAGAAAAGAATTTTATTTGATATACAACATTGACTTTCAATCAACCAATGCTACCTATATATAGATGACAGTAGACGGCCTATTTAATCATAATCATCTAATATAAATGCAATTAAAATAGTAGCATCAATTTTTTTTTCTTTAGTCCTACATATTTCTATCTCTTCAAAACAATTAATAGTTATGCAACAAATAATAGAGATACTATAAATATCTCTCTTTATAATTGGATATTTTGAGCTTTAATGGTTCCAAATTTCTTTCTAGCGGTAAGCTACTTATAACTATTACGAGCGTGAGATTTTCTGATTACATGTCTATAAAATTCATCGAATCAAAGTAAATTGCAAGATTTTAAAAAATTGCGAAGATAGTACAGAATTTTTTAGAAGGCAAAGAACCAAAGAATCATACTCTTAAAACAGCCGTTCTATCTTTGATAAAATCAATTGCAGATGAAACCAAAGGCGAAAACCATGAGACTATAACTAAAAAGAAACAGATTTGTCTTTACAGATATGGATCAGCTTTAATTGATATTTCATGTAGAGTTTATTTCTGATTAGGCTCCACTAAGTTTCTTATTAAAATAAAATTTAAATGTTGCGCGCGTAGATCCACTGAAGTTGACTTATCATAGGCTAAAAACAATGACATATAGAACTATTGATTCACCAAAGCCTTTTTTGAATCATTTGCTACCCGTGTTTTTAGTAAGTTGTCTGCATTTACGGCTTGTCCCGATGCACGGCAACGAGAAGGGTCTGCTAACCAACAACTTGTTCTTCCTTCTTTACCATCTAAATTAAAGTTTTCAAGTACGAAATTTAGTAAATGCTATTCTGGGAAAGGTATTTTTGGTAGTTGTTAATAAAAATGAAGATATTATAAACACATTTTTCTATGTTAGGCCTAAGAACAAATGACCATGTTAATGAAACACAATAACTGAGTGGCACAGATGCACTTGGTTAGGAAATTGATAAAACATATACCGGAGCAAGCATGAAGGAGGTAATTTTTTAATAAAAAAGAAAGTAAAACAAGATGTATTCTATGACATAAACAGATGTAACAAACTTAACAGCATACTCTCAAAGGAACAATTAGCAAAATCAACTACCAGATTGCCTATTGACGTTACCAAGAACTAGTGCCAACCCAGAGCTAGGTCCTGCTCCAGAACCCTATATGGAAGATAAAAAATGAGCAAGGTGTTACTATGATAAATAAAAAGAAATCAAAATAAATGAAAACATTTCTGCAAGAAATTAATAAGCCTATATATGCAAGACTTACAAGAGGTCATGAAGGAGTGCTAGCAATTTGTGATTGGTGATACTTCAATATGGTCCAATCAAACATATATTCAAATAGAAATCTTATAGATTAAGATTCAACATCATTCAACATCTTGCTTGAGAAATTACAGATATCTAAACCTATCATCAGCACAGAATTCCTCATCAACATGAACAGTATGAGTTACCAGAATAGCTTCTCCTCACGAATAAAAAGGTCACAGAATATTCTTGTAAGTTATAAATAATCAGGTTTGTCGTCAAACCGTAGTGAACGGTAGTAGTGGAAGTTGGATGCAAATTATGTAGGATATTCACGGCATAATGCCTGAAGATAACATGTTAATGTTGTCATGATTAAAAATATATATATCTATTTAGTTATTATTAAGAAAAGTATGAAAAGATGTCGTCAAGGTTCCCAACTTTATTATGTGAAATAGATCTTACCTCAATAGAGGTGGTAACTGTTGTTTTATTAATTTTTTAATATTTCTGATTCTTTGTTCCAGCTTTTAGACCTTGTCAGGGAAGACTGGAAACAATAAGAAAAATAAATTTTCGTTACACCATACTATGGACAAAGCTACTAAAAATAAAGTTGAGATAGACACCAGATCTTCCTTATAAAAAATACGTGAGAACAAATCCTAGAGATTCCAGATCATCCCTCCTGCTTTGTTCATAAGATTCTAATGTACATAAGTCAAGCATATAAAATATGATAAGTAGCTGCCAACCTCAGCAAGGTGTAAAAGAAAACTAAAATATGTTAGGAAGTGTTTGAAGAAATTAATATTAGAATACATACCTATACCAAGGTGGATGTTCATGCTTGCATACCTCGCATTCCCAGTCAAGTTCTTATTCTCTCTGCAACACATGAATTTAGGTAAACAAACACTTGCATAAAAGCACATGTACAAGCTTTTTTTGGGTAGCAATATATAGTCAATCTATAAAATGTACACAAAAACACAACAAGCAATTTTGTATTTTTCCAAATATATTATGTCTGCTATTTGCATTATATGGGAAATAAAATATAACTAAAAGAAAATTTAGCACAAATATTATACAATCATTTAGGACCACTTCGCTTTGCAATAAACACAGGTTGTAATTGAATGCTTTAAAATGCTATTAAAATTTATAATATAAATTTCAATATCTAATTATAAAACATTTACAATACCTATAAGGTGTGTGTTGGTGCTTTCAAGTATCCCTATACTTGAAGTATCCCTATACTTCTTAGCAAGGTCAAAATCTATAATGTAAATCTATATGAAAATGCAAAAAATAAATAGTCAAAAGTGTATACTTTTAATCACAAATGAAAGGAAACAAAATAGTATATTTAACTTTACAAAAGCATAATTACGTGATTTGATCGTTTGCCCAATTCCATTAGGAAATTGTCTGGTTTAATATTCCTATGCAAAAAAGAATTTGCAGAACAAATTAAATCCGATTGATCTGTCAAAGAAAGTCCAGAAATAATGAAATTATAGTCACCTATGCTTAGAATCAAAAGCAATTGAGGCATTTAAAACTTACCATTTGATCAGCCAACATAAGAAGAGTCTTTAGTGATTGCTTCCTACTGTAGAAATTGAGAAGGTCTTCAAAACCGGTCCCAGTAAATCCATTACAACGACATTATGGTTTCCTTTAACTTCAAACCACTTCACATTTGGAATCCCAGCTGCCATATTAAAAGAAAAGGACCAGAAATTAGAACACGACTTAGAAATATCACTGATAACTAACTGACATAACAAAAGGTTAAAAAAATTCATACTTCCTCCTTGTAGGATTCTGTACAGCTTTGACTCATATAGCAATTGGGATGCTTTGGCTTAACATTTTCCAGAAGAGAAGTATTAAACATTGTCATCACTATTGCGGAAGGATCAGAAGTAAAGACGTTTAAAAAAATAAAACATTATCTTCTAAAGTGATGAAGGCATGGATTAAAGAACACACGTGCGTGCCTGCGTGTGTGCTAAAGGATATTACCATTTGAACAGGCTCTTGTGATCATTACTAAGGAAGAGGCGTTATTATGATAAATCAGTTATATTAGCTTGGATGAAAAAAATTCAGCAATAAATATGGCACATACCTGCTCATATGTTTTTTCAGGATACCGATTTTGAGATACACCTTGCGCAAGCAGGTTCTTCACCCTACTATCTGTATAAATTTCAAAAAGGCACCCATGCGCTTCTACAATAAGATTTAACTTCAAGGCACATAAACTAAGCTGTGTCATTGCCCTATTGAATAGAATCTGAGAGGATATGTCCATGAGCTGAAACCCTTCTTTCCAATGACTCATCAACAAGAGTTTGCTTGTAGGCGAGATCACAAAAAAATAGCTCATATGCATCTTAAAAGTAATAAAGTCAAGTATTCTATGAATATGTATTTAGATTCACACAATTGAATGATAAATTTACGCTAATAATTGCATAATTAATCAAAGCATGCAATAGGTATCAAACAACTATATGTGCATATGCTTATAATTCATAAATTGTCCTAACAAATAACATTCATCAGTTTATCATCTTAAAAGCATATGAAAAGTTCGTTAAAAATCCTTCAGCAGATTTGTAAATGTATTGAAAATTAAAAATTGGTCATGTTAATTTTTTTGGTCCCTTGATCATTCATTTTCCACCTTTATCTTCTTTTTTGGTAATTCGAGAACCGCATCATTGTCGTCAATTTTGATTGTGATGTCTTCCTGGATTATGATGTCCCTCCTCATGTCCACCTTACTATATCTTGTAACCTAGTTGATCGTAGGATTGAAATTTGCTACTATTACAAGAACATATGCACATAAATTTATAACAATTTTAAAATTCATAATGAGAGTAGTGAGTATCTTAAATTATTTAATCTAAATAGAGAGAAAAAATTTATAACAATATTTATCTCAATAGAGAGAAAAGGAAGTCGGTTGGATAATGAGAGTAGTGAGTGATTAATTTTTTAATGATCTTTTAAAGACAAACTAACTTAGATATGATTTAATAAAGCATCGCCACATTTGTGGATTTCAAAAAAAAAAAGACAAACTAACTGAAATTGATTTAAGAAATTGGTTGTTGTGTGCAAACCTAGGCTGTGATTGATTGCACATGACCTAACATTTAGCCAACACTTTACTTTCATTTAATACATTAATAAATGAATCTTAATGTAATAAATTTATGTGATCGTCATTTAATACATTAACTTCACGACGTACTGGACATTTAGCCAACACTTTACTTTCATTTAATACATTAATAAAATGACTCACTCCACAACAAGTCGGGAACCCAAACGAGAGTCCAAACAATCTCACCCCCATCAAAATCAACTAATCCAAACCGTCTGCATCGTAAAGACTGCCTACGTATCATCTTGCCCAAGAATCAAGCCTCACATAGTTCATCCAAATGGCCGCCAACGGCCTCAACAATCATGAATGTGCAACAAGCTTATACAATAATCAAACTTGTTGCTCGGAACCATCTTAGTGAGCATATCCGCCGGATTATCCTTCGTGTGGACCTTCACTCGTCATCTTCAAGAATATCCCGAACGAAGTGATAACGAACATTAATATGCTTCGTTTGCGTATGAAAAACCCGATTCTTTGCCAAATAGATAGCACTCATGCTATCACAATGAAGAGTGACAGACCTCTACGATATACCAATTTCCTTCAAAAGTCTTCGAAGCCAAATAGCCTCCTTTACAGCCTCCGTAACTGCCATATACTCGGCCTCCATCGTAGACAAAGCCACCGTAGACTGTAAGGTGCATCTCTAACACACTGGCGGACGGGTCAAAGTAAACACATACCCCCTCGTAGACCGGCGCTTATCCAAATCCCCGACATAATCCGAATCAACATAGCCAATGCATAACTGCCCACCTGTAGTGTCCCGCTCATAAACTAAACCAACATTGAGCGTACCTTGAATGTACCTCAAAATTCATCTCACAGCGTCCCAATGACCCACTCTTGGATCGTGCATGTATCTCAAAACCATGCTCACCGCCTGTGACAAATCTGGTCCCATACATACCATCGCGTACATCAAGCTCCCAACCGCGCTTGCATATGGAGTTTTCGACATCAACTCTCGATCTTCAACTGATTTTGGTGAAAGACCAGCTGAAAGCTTCAAATAGGCTCCCAAAGGTACACCAACTAGCTTCGTATCCATGCTAACATGGAATCGTTGTAGAACCTTCTTCAAATAAACCACCTGTGTCAAATAAATTCTACTATTCTTCTTGTCTCTGCTGATCTCCATCCCTAAAATGCGCTTCGCCTCACCCAAATCCTTCATCTCAAACTCCTTTGAAAGCTGTGCCTTCAACTCATCTATAGCAGATCTGGAAATAGAGGCAACTAACATATCATTGATATAAAACAATAAATAGATGTACACACCTCCTTTTAACTTGTAAAAATATACGCAAGGATCAAACTGGCTCCGAGTGTACGAATGACCAGTGATAAAACCATCGAATCGCCTATACCACTGTCGAGGAGACTGCTTCAAACCGTATAGCGATTTCTTCAATCTGCAAACCAATTTATCCTTCCCTGCTGCTCAGAATCCTAATGGCTGAGTCATATAAATTTCTTCATCAAGATCACCATGAAGAAATGTCGTCTTCACATCCAACTGATCTAACTCCAAACCATACTGTGCCACCAAAGCTAGCAAAATCCGAATCGAAGAGTGCTTCACCACCGGAGAGAAAACCTTATTATAGTCAATACCTTCTTTCTGTGCATAGCCCTTCGCAACCAATCTAGCTTTGAACCTTAATGGAGTGCCCTCAATGCCCTCCTTCTTCGTGTATACCCACTTACAACCAATTACCTTCCGCCCCTTTGGAAGCACAACAAGCTCCCACGTATCGTTCTTGTGAAGAGAATCCATCTCCTCTTGCATAGCTACCTGCCACGAATCAGCCTCCGAACTCTGCTCGGCCTCTCTGAATGTAGTAGGCACCATCTCATCGATACTCTTCACCGGAAGTACATACGTAATTGTGTAGACATACCGTGTTGGCATTTGTATGTCTCTCCTCTGTCTCCAAACATCAATAGAATCCTGAATCTGAGTCGTCGGTCCCTGATCCTGCACATCAGTACTCGTATCCCCCGTGTCATCGTCGTGCTCGCTTGGCGTCACCTCAGTCGGTACTCTAATGGATACTGTACCATCTGGACAATGTGGAGCTGCATCGATCTCCACCACCTGCGATATCTCATCTGTCGGGTCGCTCTCCATATGATGAGAGCTGGGAAGCTTCAAGATAGAAGCCTCATCAAACGTAACGTCTATACTCAGCACAATCTTCCTATCAACTGAATCCCAAAGCTTGTATCCCTTGACACCGCGCTTGAATCCTACAAATATGGTCTTCCTAGCTCGAGGTTCCAATTTATCTGTTCTCACATGATAAAATACAGGGCACCCGAATACATTGAGCTGGTCATAATCTCGTGTTGGCTCTCCCGACCACTTCTCCATAGGGGTTTTCCCCTCAATTGCAGATGAAAGCAGCCTGTTAATGAGGTGACTCGCATATGTAAGTGCCTCAGCTCAAAAGATCTTCTCCAAACCACTCTGCAACAATAAACATCAGACCTTCTCCAGCAAAGACCGATTTAGCCTCTCTGTCACCCCATTCTGCTGCGGTGTATGACTAATTGTGAACTGTCTCTCTATGCTCTCATCTCGACATAGCTATAAAAAAGGGTTTGAAGTATATTCACCACCGTTGTCGGATCGCAACGTCTTGATCTTTCTCCCAGTCTGCAGTTCCAATCTCTTCTTTCACTTCACAAACAAATCTAGGACTTTATTCTTATGCTTCATGGTGTACACCCAATAATGCCAAGAATAGTCATCTACGAACGTGACAAACCAATATCGACCACCAAGTGATGCAGTCTTGATGGGACCCCAAACGTCTGTGTGCACGTAGTCTAGAATGCCCCTCGTCCTATGAATGGTCGTCCCGAACTTCACCTTCGTCTTTTTGCTCAAAACACAGTGCTCACATAACTCCACTTTACCACTCTTGTCTCCTTTTAATAGCCCCTGCTTGCACAGCGCCTGCAGTGACTTCTCTCCTGTGTGCCCTAACCTATAATGCCAAAGCCTACTCATGTCCGCCTCTTAAATAGCTAAAGCAACCCGGCTAATCTCGGTGCTCCCCTTCAAATAATACAAGTTCCAACTGTGGACTCCCTTCATCACCACTAAAGATCCCTTAGTAACTTTTGCTACAACATCTTTAAATATCACCTTGAATACCTTTGCCTCTAAAGCTCCAACTGAGATAAGATTCTTCTTCAGCTGAGGAACGAATCTCACCTCCTTCAATTCACAGACTACTCCATCGTGCATCCGAATCCGCACGGTACCTATCCTACAAATACCACAGGATTGATCATTTTTCATGACAACAACACCCCCATCGAGTCTTTCGAACGATGCAAACCAATCTCGTTTAGGAGTCACATGATAAGTAGCACTGGAATCAAGCATCCAATCTGATACATCCAAGTGGTTCACCTCCAGAGTAATCAATAGAAAAAAGCTTGAATCATTAGAATCATCGTCTTTCGCAACGTTCACCTCATTGGCCTTCGGGCCTTTTTTCTTGCCATTCTCCTTCTCCTTGAGCTTCGGGCAGTCTCTCTTCCAATGTCCCTACTCCTTGCAGAATGCACATTGGTTCTTTGCTAACTGGTGACGACCTCTAGACTTTGACCTTCCTCTATTACCACCTTTCAGATATGTGCTTCTACCTCTCGTCGACAAGACCTCTCCTGAAGTACTAGCGCGGGAAGTCTCTTTGTCCTTCCTCCTCAAGTCATAGTTCGTCAAAGCGTTAGTTACTTCACTATAGCTGATAGAAGATCTCCCATTCAACAAAGTAAGCATAAAGGTGTCATACTCCTCATCCGGTAAGGAGCCCAATAAGATAATAGCCTTGTACTCATCCGAAATCTTCTTATAACATTTGCCAAGTCCGACAACAACTTAGTATAGTTGTTCACATGCGCCGCTAGTGAGGTGCTTCTGGACATCTGAAATCTGAAGAGTTTTCGCAGAAAGTGCAACCTGTTCTCAACACTCTTTGTGAGATACTTGTTATTGAGAATTTCCCACATCTTTATTGCAGACGTCACCCCAATCACATCATATTTCAGTTCCTGTTCCAAACAGGACCTGATCACCCCACACGCGTTCCTATTCATCTTCTCCCATATCGCCTCATCATATTTAGGTGGTCTCGTGGACCATGATGGTCTCTTTCAATTCTGAGCATTGAGCGCATCTTGTACGTCACTCATTCACAAACCAAAGTTGATTTTGCCGTCATACTTCACCACACTAATCTTAGTGTTCTGAAAACCAACTTGTATTGTACTCGCCATCGACTTGCTGCTTTCACATTCTTCTCCCATTACAAACTAACTCCAAATTGTAGAGAAAGAACAAATTTGATAGAAATTAGGAACCACCCAACTGAACCCTAGATCGGATTCCAAAAAGATCTCCTATCTGTAGGATCTGAAATAGATACACTAGAACACTAGGGGGGTGAACAGTATTCTCTTAAAATTATTGCAAAGTAGATAATAAATTACAAAGAAAAATGACAATCTCAGAAATTTGCAAACACAAACACAAGGATTTTATATTGGTTCCACCAATCAGGTGTACATCCAGTCCCCAAGCAAATCCCGCTTGAGAATTTTCACTATGATTTTGAATAAACTTACAAAATCAAACGCAAACCTGACCAATTTGCAAGTCCCTGCAAATTGTAACACCAATTGACAAACTCCTTGCCAATTTGAACACCAATCTCTAAGCCAAGAGATTAACCCTCTCACATCAACCGAGAGAAAAACTTGTTGTAGTAAGAACACAATGATCCTATAAGCCTTGAATGTGTAATGAAGTGTAGCAGTGGCTTAGGATTCTTTTAATCTCTGTAAAATTGCCTAATTGATTTGTTTTTGATGAAAGTATATAGGCAATTTCAGAAACTCTTCTTTTTCAGAAAATCAGAATGTTTTTCACTTGAAAAATTGCATAAAAATCAAAGCTTATGGGTATGTATATGTCTTTATTTTTCTGAACAAATAACCTATATATAGCCCTTGAAAAGACAAATTTTTAAAGTTTAAAAACATTTAAAAACGGCCAAAAACTGTCAGAAATTCAAATTCTGAAAAACTGGAAAACTGTCTTTGTAGTCGACTACTGTAGTCATTAGTCGACTACACTGAGTTCAAACAGACTCTGTGTTTTTGGAAAATGTTCTCAGTAGTCGACTATAATATTCATTAGTCGACTATATTGTAATTTGACAGAAACTTAAAAACTGACATTTTCTTCAGTAGTCGACTATAATGTTGATTAGTCGACTATACTGTAAAAAGACAGAAACATGTATTTGAGTTATATACATGAGTAGTCGACTACTATCCTAATTAGTCGACTATTAAGATCAAAAATTCAGAAATAATGAGTTTTTATAATTAAGTTTTAACTACTATTCTAATGGTTAACATAGGGGATTTCTATAGTTAACCAACACACTAAGCCTGTGTTAGTGTGTTCTAAAATTGTGTGTGTGTGCGTGTGTGTGTGATCAAGCTTGTACAAATATTCTAAGTAAAGAAAAAATTCAAATACATTATCTTTTGTTCTTCATTTTCTTCACTTCAAAATGCCTTGATATCCACTTGCACTTGTACATATTCTGATATTGAAATCTGCATATGAAAGTTAGTGCACACACAATATAGATTGTTATCATCAAAACATTATCATGGAGAAATGATATTCAACATTCTCCCCCTTTTTGATGATAACAAATAATTTATGCATCATATTAAAACTTAAAACATATAATGTTTACTCCCCCTGCATATATGCAAAGTTTTTTAACATACATAATAAAAAAAAACACAAAACTTAACTATTTCTCCCCCTTTGTTATTAACAAAAAGAGGAATCTAAACATAACATAATTTCTTCAACATGAGCTAACACTTCAAACAAATCATCCAGGTTATGAACATAGTCCATAACTTCACCCATCCATATTGGTAGGCAAAGACTTGCCATAAAGACCATAAGTTCCACAATGTTCATCACCATGATCTGTTTAAAATATATAGCAGTTATATTAACTAACCAAAATAGTATCAATTCAAATAGTAAACTTAACATAGTAGCAAACTTAACACATAGTCATATTGTAGCAAACTTTACATAATAGCAACACAACCACATAAGTTTAAACATAATAACATAATTGTTTTGACAAATAACAGAAACAAATCCTAAGATGCTGGAGGAGGTTGTTGGCCTTGAAAATACGAATTAAGCTTTGAGTCCAAGTTTTTAAACTTTTTGATTAGGTCTTCTTGATTACTGATGATATATCTGTTCTGTGCATATAGAGCTCTTTGACCAGTTTCTAGTTCTAGAATACGTGCACTCAAAGTATTGTATTGCACGTCTGAAAAACATGAGGGTTCAGTAGGAAATGGTGGTGCTTGACTTGAGGAGGCTCCAGTTTGAGTTGAGGTTTGTGGAATTTCTTCTTGTTGAGGTTCAGGTTCATTTTGAACATGTTCATTTTGAGGATTGTGATCTTGAATTACAAAATTTGTCAATTTCATCCTAGTTAGGGCATTTGAATCAAAAAATTCAATTGAACGGACAACAGATTTTTCAGATTTGAGATCGACATGGAATTTGTCAAAGATCTTAGTCAGGAATGCACCATAAGGAAGAAATCCTCTAGGAATGGTCAGAAGATTGTCAAAATAAACCTCAGCTCAATTAACTTGAATATTTCCCATAATAGCATATAGAGTTTTTGCTAATTCTAGGGAAATGAAATGAAAACTTCCAGTTTTTGGAAACAAGTTATAGGCTAGGATACGAGCAATGAACCTAGGAATTGGACGAAGTTTGTTTGAATTATTCAAAGGTTTTCCATGTCCAGGAAGAAATATGTGATTGGATAACAAGTCTGAATCATTCATCCTAACAGAGCTAAGAGAAACTCCTTGATAAGGAATATTGAATATTTTACCAATTGATTTAGTAGTTAATTCAATCTCCATTCCTTTAACAAGGGTTTTAATTTTTTCAGAACCACCAATTGTACCCACACGTTCTATATTGGTATAGAACAGTTGCACAAGAAATGGGTATGATGGTTTCCTATTTTCAGCAGAAAATAACTCAAGCAAGCCCACATTTTCAAAATAAGAATTAAAGTTCCATGGAATGAAATCATCGAACTTCACAAATCGTCCTGGAAGAACTTCAAAAGATGATAGTTTGTTAAATTCTTCCAATAATTCAGGACTTTTTAAATAAACGATGATTTCATCATTAACAGAACTGTGAGTTTGCTTTGCTTTCTTAGACCTAGACATGATGAACTAGATAAATAACAAGAGAATGAAAGAGCAAGTTTAGAATTATACCCCAAACTGCAGAAACCCTAGATTAGTCGACTATAGCCTGGATTAGTCGTCTACTGAGCTTGAATATTTGACAGAATTGATGAAATTGAAGAGAATTTGAAGGAAATTGATGAAATTTTGAGAGAGATAAGAATGCCCTAACCTGGAATCGAATTTCTGAAGTAGGGGAGAAGAGGTTTCGGTTTTTGGGTATAGTTATATGGCAATTTTTGATTTTAATTTGTTTTTAGAAAAAGAAATTCAATGTATGGTTCAGATTTGATATTGAAATGAATGTAGGGTTAAGATTAGATTTTAGTTGAATGGTTAGGATTGGTGTAGTTGAAAATGAATGGTTGAGATGACTTTTACTTAAGTGAAATGGGTATGGTTATTGGATTTTGGGTTTAAAACAGAAAATATCCACTTGTAATAAAAACTGAATGTTCAGAATTAGTAGTCGACTAATAGTCAAAATAGTCGACTACACTGTAAATGACAGAAAGTTAAGTAGTTTTTAACTCTGAGTAGTCGACCAATATGTGAATTAGTCGACTACACTGATCAACAGAAAGTGTATTTTTAAGATTTTACATTGAGTAGTCGACTATAAAGGTAAATAGTCGACTATAAAGTAATAAATTTTTTTTTTTAGAAAAAAAAGTTTGTAAGACTTGTGCATGTAGTCGACTATAAGTCAAATTAGTCGACTACTTAAGATTTAAATTTTGTTAATATATCTGCAATTTGTTTATCTGTAGGTATAAACTCTAATGATATGTCACCTTTAAGAACATGATCACGTAAAAAATGATGTCTAATATCAATGTGTTTTGTACGTGAGTGTTGAATAGGATTTTTAGATAAATTAATTGCACTAGAATTATCACACATAATAGATGATATGGGACAATTTATGCCATAATCAGTTAAAGTTTGTTTCATCCATAATATTTGTGCACATGCAAGACTTGCAGCAATATATTCAGCTTCAGTTGTTGATAATGATACTGAATTTTGTTTCTTACTAAACCAAGATACAAGTGAATGTCCTAAGAAATGACATGTTCCACTTGTACTTTTTCTATCAGATTTACATCCGGCAAAATCAGCATCACTATATGATATTAAATCAAAAGAACTATGTTTTGGATAAAATAAACCATAATTTGTAGTATCTTTAATATATCTAAATATTCTTTTTACTGCTTTAAGATGTGAAACTTTAGGATTTGATTGAAATCTTGCACATAAACATACACTAAACATAATATCAGGTCTACTAGCAGTAATGTAAAGAAGTGATCCAATCATACCTCGATAGAGCTTTTGATCAACATTCTTACCATTTTCATCTTTGTCAAGAGATGTTGTAGTGCTCATAGGTGTTGGTTTGCTTGTTGAATTTTCCAATCCGAATCTTTTAAGTAAATCTTTTGCGTACTTGCTTTGATTGATGAAAATTCCTTCTTTCAATTGTTTAATTTGAAGTCCAAGAAAGAAATTTAGTTCACCCATGTGACTCATTTCAAATTCATCCTGCATATTCTTAGCAAATTCTTGACAAAGATTATTGTTAGTAGAACCAAAAATAATATCATCTACATATATTTGAATTAGTAAAATATCTTTATTTATTTTCTTAATAAACAATGTTGAATCAACTTTTCCAATATCAAAACCTGAAGTTAAAAGAAATTTCTTTAATCTATCATACCATGCACGAGGTGCTTGTTTAAGACCATATAATGCTTTCTTAAGTTTAAAAACATGATTTGGAAAACTTTCATGTTCAAAACCTGGAGGTTGTTCTACAAAAACTTCTTCATTTATAAAACCATTTAAAAAAGCACTTTTAACATCCATTTGAAATAATTTAAAATTCATAAAACATGCAAATGCAAGTAAAATCCTAATTGATTCTAATCGTGCAACTGGTGCATAAGTTTCATCATAATCAATTCCTTCTTCTTGATTATAACCTTGAGCAACTAATCTAGCTTTGTTTCTAACAACTTGACCAAATTCATCTAATTTGTTTCTAAAAATCCATTTTGTTCCAATAATGGATTTATTTTGAGGTCTAGGTATAAGATCCCAAACATTATTTCTAGTAAATTGATTAAGTTCATCTTGCATAGCTATTATCCATGAATCATCAAGAAGTGCTTCTTTTATATTTTTAGGTTCAATAGTTGAAATAAAAGCATTATGAGCAATCAAATTAAAATGTGATCTAGTAGTTACTTTGTCAGATATATTTCCTATAACTAAATCATGTGGATGATTTTTAACTTCTACAAAATCTTTAGGTAAATCATTTTGTAGATTATCATCTTTTGTAATATCTATCATAGGAGTATCTTGTATGGTATCAATTACATCATCATCATTATTTAGTATAATAGGTATTTTTGAAAAACTTTCATTAAAAGAAACATGTAAAGATTCTTCAATAACTTGTGTTCTTTTGTTATAAATTCTATATGCTTTACTGTGATTAGAATATCCAACAAAAATTCCTTCATCGGATTTTGAATCAAATTTATCTAAGTTATCCTTTGTATTTAAGATAAAACATTTACAACCAAAAACTTTAAAGTAAGATACTTTAGGAATTTTGTTATAAAATAATTCATAAGATGTTTTCTTTAAAATAGGTCGTAATAAAACTCTATTTAATACATAACAAGCTGTTGATACGACTTCTGCCCAAAAATATTTAGGTAAATTACTATCACATAACATGGTTCTAGCACATTCTTGTAAGGTTCTATTTTTCCTTTCTACAACTCCATTTTGTGGAGCAGCTCGAGGAAAAGAGAATGTGTGTGATATACCATGTTGATCACAATAATTTGCAAATAATTCATTTTCAAATTCACCTCCATGATCACTACGTATAGAGATAATAGAAGTTGATTTTTGATTTTGAATTTTCTTGCAAAATATAGAAAACTCATTAAAAGCATCATTTTTATGTTTAAGAAAAATTACCCAAGTGAATCTAGAAAAATCATCAACAAGAACAAATGCATATCTACTTCCATTTAAAGATGCTACTCTAGATGGACCAAAAAGATCTATATGAATTAATTCTAATGGTCTATTTGTAGATATTATATTTTTAGATTTAAAAGAAGATTTGTGCATTTTTCCTTGTTGACATGCATCACAAAAATTATTTTTAAATGACATCTTAGGCAAACCATTTACTGAATCATTTTTAGAAATCTTAGACATATGTTTAAAGTTAACATGTCCAAAACGTTTATGCCATAAAATAGAATCATTAGATGATGCAATAAGACAATGTTCATTTGAAATATTATTCATTGATAACACATATATGTTATTTTTTCTATAACCTTTAAAAATAATGGTTATTAAATCAATATCATAAATTAAGCATGATTCTTTTTCAAAAACAATTTTATAACCTTTATCACAAAGTTGACTAATACTTAGTAAATTATGTTTAAGACCATTAACTAATAAAACATTATCAATGATAGGTTTGTTTGGATTACCTACGGAACCAATACCGATGACTTTTCCTTTGTTGTTATCTCCAAAAGTAACGGTACCTCCATCCTTGTTTTGAAAAGATGACAACAATTGAATATTTCCAGTCATATGTTTAGAGCAACCACTATCTAAAATCCACCTATCTTTCTTGGGTACCTGAAAAAATAAACATTTACATTTTGGTACCCATACTATGTTGGGTCCTTTAAATTAGCCTTTAGGAAACCAAACCCATGAAGAGTTTGATTTACTTAAATAATTAGATGATAAACAAATATTTTTAATAAAATCAGAAATATAAAAATTCTTATTAAAAGAAGATAATTCTTTTGGAACCCAAATAGAAAAGAATTTTGATTTCTTTTTATACAAATTTTCATATTTATAATCATGCAAATCACAAGAAGGTTTTACAAATATTGTATTCTTTGATTTGTTTTTATTAATTTGAAAACCTAATCCTTTTGTCTTTTGTGATTCTCTTTGAAAAGAAAGAATATTATTAAGATTTTCTTTTCCTTTATTAAATTTGCTTACATTTAAACATATATCTTCATATCTTGATTTAAAAGAAGAAATATCTTTATCTAAACTATTAATTCGAATATTTAACTTATTACATTCTGATTTTAAATATTTATTTTCATTAGATAAATTATCATTTTCTTTTAGTAAAGAAAAATTTTCTTCTTTTAATTCAACTAATTGAGAATTAGTATAAGTAGAGGAATTTAAATCTGAAATTTCTTCACGTAACCTTTTATTCTCACCTTTAAGAAAATTATGTGAAATTTTTAATCTTATAAAAGTTTCATATAATTCATTAAAAGCATCTAAAAGCTCTTCATTTTCACTTACATCATCTTGTGCCATGAAACACATGTGAGCACTTTCCTTTTCTTCAATTTCTTCATCTGAAGATGATTCATCACTATCATCCCAAGTGACTGCCATTGCTTTCTTTTTCTTGTTATTTTGAATATTGTTGAAGTTGTTGAAATAACTTGATTTTTGTTTATTCTTCAACATTGGACAATCTTTCTTCATATGTCCTGGTTTATTACACTTAAAACAAAGAGGGTTATTTGAATTTGAACTCTTAAATTTAAAATTACCTCTTTTGATAAATTTTCGAAATTTTCGTGCAAACCATCTGAATCTTCTTTATCGGAAGTAGTATTGAATGCAAGAACTTTCTTGTTCTTAGATTCTTCATCATTTTTCCTATCTTCAAGTTGTACTTCATATGCCATAAGATTACCAATAAGATTTTCAACCGTAAGAGTTGACAAATCATTGGCTTCTTCAATTGCAGTAACTTTCTTTTCCCATTGTGGAGTAAGTAAACGAAGTATCTTTCTTACCATCTCCACTTGTGTATATGTTTTTCCAAGACCAATGAGAGAATTTGTGATGTCGGTGAATCTTGTGAACATTTCTCCAATAGTCTCATTTTCCTTCATCTTGAATAATTCAAATCTGTGCACAAGAACAGAAATTTTAGATTCTTTAACTTTATTTGTACCTTCATGAGTTACCTCGAGTGTGTGCCAAATATCATATGCGGATGTGGCCGTTGACACCCTATTGAACTCATTCTTGTCAAGTGCACAAAATAAGGCATTCATTGCTTTAGAATCCAAATTTGCATTGTTCCTTTGAGATGTAGTCCATTCCGCGAAAGGAGTGGTTGGCTTCTCATATTTTGTTTCCACAACGTTTCAAAGTTCGTAGCCAATTGATTGAAGGTATATCTTCATTCGACACTTCCAATAGTTGTAGGTCAAACCATCGAACATTGGAGGACGATTTGTAGAGTGACCTTCCTTGAATTGTGATGTATTTGACGATGCCATCTTTCACCTTGCTCTGATACCAAATGTAGGATCTGAAATAGATACACTAGAACACTAGAGGGGGGGGGGGGAATAGTGTTCTCTTAAAATTATTGCAAAGTAGATAATAAATTGCAAAGAAAAATGGCAAACTCAGAAATTTGCAAACACAAACACAAGGATTTTATACTGGTTCCACCAATCAGGTGTACATCCAGTCCCCAAGCAAATCCCGCTTGAGATTTTTCACTATGATTTTGAATAAACTTACAATTGCAACACCAATTGACAAACTCCTTGCCAATTTGAACACCAATCTCTAAGCCAAGAGATTAACCCTCTCACAACCGAGAGAAAAACTTGTTGTAGTAAGAACACAATGATCCTATAAGCCTTGAATGTGTAATGAAGTGTAGCAGTGGCTTAGGATTCTTTTAATCTCTGTAAATTTGCCTAATTGATTTGTTTTTGATGAAAGTATATATGCAATTTCAGAAACTCTTCTTTTTCATAAAATCAGAATGTTTTTCACTTGAAAAATTGCACAAAAATCAAAGCTTATGGGTATGTATATGTCTTTATTTTTCTGAACAAATAACCTATATATAGCCCTTGAAAAGACAATTTTTTAAAGTTTAAAAACGTTTAAAAACGGCCAAAAACTGTCAGAAATTCAAATTCTGAAAAACTGGAAAACTGTCTTTGTAGTCGACTACTGTAGTCATTAGTCGACTACACTGAGTTCAAACAGACTCTGTGTTTTCGGAAAATGTTCTCAGTAGTCGACTATAATGTTCATTAGTCGACTATACTGTAATTTGACAGAAACTTGAAAACTGACATTTTCTTCAGTAGTCGACTATAATGTTGATTAGTCGACTATACTGTAAAAAGACAGAAACATGTATTTGAGTTATATACATGAGTAGTCGACTACTATCCTAATTAGTCGACTATTAAGATCAAAAATTCAGAAATAATGAGTTTTTATAATTAAGTTTTAACTACTATTCTAATGGTTAACATAGGGGATTTCTATAGTTAACCAACACACTTAGCCTGTGTTACTGTATTCTAAAATTGTGTGTGTGTGCATGTGTGTGATCAAGGCTTGTACAAATATTCTAAGTAAAGAAAAAATTCAAATACATTATCTTTTGTTCTTTATTTTCTTCACTTCAAAATGCCTTGATATCCACTTGCACTTGTACATATTCTGATATTGAAATCTGCATATGAAAGTTAGTGCACACACAATATAGATTGTTATCATCAAAACATTATCATGGAGAAATGATATTCAACACTATCCATAAGAGGAAAGCGAAATCTCCAATAGCAACTCCTAATGCTATCTTAACCGAAGCCTAGAACTCCAAGAACCAAGCTTCACACAAGAATCTTCCTCCACCAAACTCTAAAACCCTAAATCTGGAATCTGGGCTCTGATACCACTTGTTGAGCACATCGGAGATTTCGGCAGTACTTCGGTAGCACAACAAGAGAGTCAGGTCGCAATAGGAATTCATGTTTCACAAAGGAAACAAGAACCTTAAGCAAAATATCTCAACCGAGTGAGATATCAGCTCTTCCTCTCATCAGTTCTAGGACTGGCCTGTCGAGAAAACCTAAAAGCTATTACAAATCACACAAATAGCGAGACAACCAATTTACGTGGTTCGGAAAATTGCCTACGTTCACGGGGCAAGGAGGGGGAGATCTACTACTAGAGGGAGAGAATACAACTAGGATTTACAATCACTCAATCTAAACCCTCACACAAACTCTCAAACCCCTCACACAATTATATCTCTCAAAAAAGATGCACAAAACCCTAAAAGGGACTGCTCAAAATCTCGTAGCCGCTGCCTGCGTTTTTCTCCTGCAGTTGCAAAACCACCTTGCACGAACCCTTTGCCAAAGGAAAGAAACACAGTCGCACAAACCCTCTTTCGCACGAAGCCCTAAAATAAATGCTGGGATATTTATAGTCTGCTAAAGAAATAATCGGGTGGGCCTTCATCATGCGGAAATGAAACCGCAGAAAGAAAATTCCTTTGCCCACCTCGTGGGCTCGTGGCCCCCACTCACATACTCTATACACACGTACACAACACACACACACATATACATAAGGAAAAATGTGTATGAGTTAACGACTCATTTAACTAAATGAGTTGCCAGCTCTATGACACGTTGTGGAGCTCACGTGTCATAGAGTTGACAGCTCATATTGTTAAATGAGTATATATATATATATATGTATATATATATATATGATCTGTTTAAATATCGTACTATGATTTTATCTTGTTCTTATCATAATTAAAAGAACCCTTTTATACAGACGTTAAATTTAACCAAAATAATCGTTTGGATTGTTAAATAAACCTTAATTAAACTATCTGATACAAGTATTGTCTCCGTCCCTCTCATGCATGCACGAATATATTAATGTGCAATATTGCACAAAACCACTCTCAAGCTCATACTCATTAAAATCAATACAATTTTCATATATGTATATACGATATCTTTTTGAATGAAAACCTTATCCCGATGGTTCGTCTCTCCTATCTCTGGCTTCTGCGGCTGCAAATTCTTGTGCATTTTTGTCCAAAAGCCCCTCTCAACTCTTAATTTGCATGTTACCCCTCCAAGCACATATACCTAATACTGTATCATAGTTACTCCCTATGAGTGTAAAAATTAAAAAAAGGCACCCTAAAATATGAAAATGTTGATTAGGTCCCTAAAAAATTAGAAATTATGCCCTAAAAAATTAGAAATTACAAACAACCCCGCTCGGAAAACTAGAAATTGTACACCCTGAAAGTTTAAAAACTACATATAACCCTCTTGCAAAATCTGAAAATTATTAAAGTACCTCAAAAAAATCTAAAACTACAGACTAACACCTTGGATATCAGAATTTTTTGAACAGTTCCATGAACAACCTATAATTACATACATCATCCTAAAAATTTAAAAATTACAAACATGCTTCCAATGTTCTGAGCAGCAAAAAACACCCCAAAAAAAGTAAAAAAGAAAAACACCCTGAAAAACTGAAATCTTCGATCAGTTGCCTAAGCGCATATGCTCTAGGCATCGCGTCCAACGCCTAGGCTGCCTAGCGTTTTCCATAACCTTATACCTAATATTTTATTTTTAAGGGGAAATTCAAATTTAGCACGAAAAGTGTGACGTAGTATTTTTGTAGGAACATAGTTATTGGTTAGAAGTATTTTATCCACATTGACAATCATATTAGTTTTGTGTATTAGTAATCAGCAACATCTTGATATATAATATCTATTATTCTTAAACTGATGTTGTGTATCATATAACTAATCTTTTTTGTTGGTCTCATGTGAAGTTTGTTAGGTATGTATTTATTATGGATTTTGCATCGCTTTATGAATTTGCTATATGACGTAACATGTGCAAAAAATTACAACTTGGAATATTTAATATATTTGTTAGATGAATGTTTTAACGTTTGAAATGACATAACTAAAATCAATGCAACAGCAAGTTCGATATTTGTACACAAAATATTATCACAATGTTATAATCACCATCAAGTATATGTTTAAAAAAATTGATTTTACTCAGCTCAATATATTGTATGGTAGCCATGAACTATTTAAAAAGGTTATAGTAATGACACAAACCCAAAAGAAATAATCTATGTCTGACCAAGTAAGTGTTGGATGTACATAACTAAAAGCAATGCAATAGCAAGTTCGATATTTGTCCACAAAATATTATCATAATGTTATAGTCACCATCAAGCAGATGTTTAAAAAAATTGAATTTACTTAGCTCAATATATTGTATGGTAGCCATGAGCTACTTAAAAGAGTTATAGTAATGACATAAAGTCAAAAGAAATAATCAATTTATCTGACCAAGTAAGTTTTGCACATGCATCCCACCTATAGATTAATATTACTACATATCTCCTCTGAACAAATAGTGTAAACTATTTCACAAATAAGACATAAAACCAAAAGAAACAATCAAATATTTGTTCGCGTACAAAGCACGTGCGTCCTACCTAGTCTAAATTAAAATGTGAAACATTGAAATGGGATGCGGCGGAGGCAAAAACAAAATGGTCCAAAGCAGTGTTTTATTTCAAGTCTTAAATTTACATCATCTGTGCTGGAACTGTCTAAAAATCTAAAGTAGTACATAAAGATTTCTGTTTGGCAACCGTGGCGTTTTTACCGTTTTTGTTTTTTTTTCCAACAAAAACAAAGACACACGTTTGGCAACCGGGGCGTTTTTTTGACTTGTCACTTTACAAAATCTAAAAATTAAATATTTTTCTCAAAACACCAAAAAGATGTTTTAAGATTCCGTTTTTTCATCTAAGCCGCCGCAGCCCGCTCGCCCGTCTCGCCGCCGCCGCCCGCCCACTGCCGCTATATAAATGGTCAAACTAGTTTGACTAAAATGATGTTTTCAAAACACATTTGAAAAATAAACACCATGACATGGTGTTTTTTACAAAAACACAACAAAAAAACACATTGATTACCAAACACACCAATATCAGAGCATGGATTTTGTCGGAAAACCTTTATGTTACAAGGGGTTTATGTACTTTATATGTGAATATATAAATTTTTTTCTTCACATTGATTAAACCATTTCACAGTTATGAGGAGAAAATGAGAGAGACAATTTCATGAAACGAAAACTAAATTTTATAGAAGCGAATCAGCAATCTGATCATCAATGTGAAAAATTGCACGCGTACATCTTGAACAACAATCATCATGCAATAACCACGGGCATTACTCTAATTTTTTTCTAACTGGAAATACATTACCAAAATTTCTGTCTACCCTTGGTTTCAGGTTTCTCCAGATTCAGTAGAATGTTCAGAAAAATTTTTACTCAAATTCATGAACTTTAAGAACTCTATATAAACAACAGAACAACATTTCATCCTTCTACCAATATTTCAAAATACACAACTGTATCCCTCACCAAACAAAGCAATAGACATTTCACATGTAAAACCTGAGGGCAGATAACGCAAAATTTCAACTTAATACACTCTGATTGATGAAACCAAAGAAACCATCGCTGTCTCAAATATTCAAGAAGTACACACAACTGACGCTATTCTTCTGATGTTTGAAAGAAGGCTTTAACCTCTGATATGGTGCCTTCGGCCTCGCTTATCTCTGCGCCTTCCTGATTTGATTCCTTAATCTCTGCCTGCGATAGCGCGCAAATATTAGGCTAGGCTCTTAGAAATATTATGTTTTGCATATATTTCGATATGAATCATGCTTACCAGGGTGACCTTTAAGTCCGCAAGTGAAGACTCCAGTCTTTTGTGACAATCTGGTACCATCATTCTGGACTCTGCCAACACATTCTCCTGTCGAATGATTAAATTTGGCCCATCAGAATAAACTACAGTTGTGATAAATGATTTTGGTTTAATTTTTGTTTTAGCAAGCTAAAGACAAAACAGAATTCAGTAGGCTTTCTTCTTCGTGAGTAGCTTTAGCAGAAAAGAACTTTCTTTGACACAAGGATTGTTAGCGAGTGGCTTTAGCAGAGACAGTGCAATTGCTGTATATTTGCTGGCTGTCGACTAAGCTAATGTTACTGGTAGATGCTTCTTTGCCAATATAAGATGGTAAATTATGCATGGCAATATAACAATCTATTATAAAATGCCATCATGGCATGATGAATCTTGTGAACAGGAGGGGTTAGAGACAGAATACCCCGCATGGACTTACTTCAGTTGGTATCAGAATTATGATTATCTTAAATTATCGGTGTATTAAACAGAATTGAACTGTCAACAAACTTAAATAATCATGGCAGTGAAAAAAATTATAGTAAGATTTGATGCTGAACCCAAATAAAAGTAAAGGTTGCTTTTCACGAACAGCAGAAAATAATTTCTTAGTAAATAGTGAATACAAATCATTTACAGTAAAAGTTCAAGTTACTTTGGGAATTTCAGATCATCTAGATTTGTATTTCACTTTAAATTCAAATTATAATAATCAAAGTCAGAAAAGGATTTAGAATGTTCTAAAAAAGAAAGCCACAGATATGCCTCAGCCTAAATAGTACCTCTGTGAGTATGGAGTTGGATAGATTTTCAGCACTGTAATACTTTCACTTTTAGTCTAAGAAGCTCTAATATTTGCGATTGAAAAGAAGGCTTTTAACTGCTCGAGAGGGAGATGATTGCGAGCCCTAAAATATAACACCTGGCCTTGACAATGAAATCCTCAGGGAATTTGCTTATGTCAGCAATTGTCTTAGGTGAATGCCTTACTGCAGTACAGCCAACTCAGGCTCTAAGAAGCACAAAATGTTGAAGGGAAAGCTGCAGACTATGGAGATGGAAAGTCTTAGTTTTATTTTTATGGTATGAGGATAAGATCACTAAGCAATATGTAGGAATGTGATTTGCAAGAGGTTCACATCAATAGTCGAGTAATTTGATAATTAATTCTAAGGCAAGGGGCAGTAGAAGTTGAAGGGAAAGCTTCAGGTCCTGATGCTTATTCATTTACCTTTTTGCTTTAAGGCATGTGATTCACAAGTAGTGGAGCATTAAGGATGGAAGCAAAACTTTTACGATATCAATCTTGATTAAATCGCAACAGTTCCAATCTTGAGAATGGATAGGAACAAAGTTATTGTTGAATACTTATTTTATAACTGAAGACCGAACAAAAACTCGCAACTAATATAGCGACAAAGTGGAGCGCATTAAAAAGTAAAAATATGGTAAAAGGGATCCTGCTCCTTGATGTTTTTTAAGTTCTGGTCACAGAACCTCTATCTGAATTGATCAAAATTTTACATGCATAACATTAGAACCATCCTTAAAAAGCGCAAATACATTGTGTCAAAAGTTATTGTCCCCATCTGAGCAATTTTTTAATCTTCTTCATGGGCAATTCATTAGGAAGATATTCCTGGAATGTTCACCTCCTCAAACTCAAATAAATACAGAAGATGCCTGACATCTTAAGGCAAAGGATGTCAGGCACCTTCTACTCAGTTAAATAAACAAATACATTAACTGTGCAGCTCTTGATTATACTCCACCGTATGTAAGATTAGTCACAGCCCAGTATATAGCTTCCTCTAAAAGAGCTATGGCTTCAGGCTAGGGAGCAGGTACAATGAATAAGGAATATATCCCAGCAACCAAGCATCAATTGTTGACTGACACACAAGTTTAGTTCTTGTCATATTCTCCCTTTGCACAATCATTGCAGTAAATTTAAGATAAAACTAATCACGAGACACAGCCCTCAATCGATAAAAGCAACTACTATTGCTAGACCAAAACAAATCCTATTGAGCCCACAAGTGACATGCTAAGTAGTCCTTCAATTGATAAAGAATGACAAATCAATACCTTGTAACCACTAACTCAGTTGTGAAGAACACTTATAAGGGAAATCCTGAGAAAAACTGTGACGACTACTTCTGTCGTGCTTAAATTACTACCCATATATACCTATGCGAGTGAGTGAGGGAGGAGGGAGGGAGGGAGGAAGACTATTGTCTTGTGCCTGACCTGGCTGAGAGAACTATGCCCCGCCACTGCTACTGAACTGTCTATACTACAACTAGGGAAATCAGAAAAAAAATGCTGCTAGCTACTACCTAACTACCAGTAAGAAGAGGGCAATATGAAATCAACTGGATCAGCTTATCATTAGACTCTTTAATAGAAACACTCCGCAGCCTACCACTTCCAATTGCATCCTGTATCCTCAAATTCTCTCCACAAATGAGTTTATAACTGAATATATATTTTACATAAACCCTCCCTAAAGCAAAACTTTTTTGCTCATTTACTCTAATGAACACTGTTACACCAAATAGAAATTAAATGGGGTTTACCATCCAAATCGAATGCAATCAACCTGCTTCACCAATAAGGGCCTTGTGCATAAAAGGCGGTACTTTATATAAATAAAAATCTGTTTTTCTCTAAATAATAGCAGAATTAGTTTGAAACGCAATGCTACAACAATTGACTCTCCCTCCAAGTCAGAATTTCATCGGATTTAGAATCAAAAGTTAAGAAACAAACTCCTATCTTATGATGGCTGAAACCGTGACTTGGTGTCATTTGAAAACTGAACTTGAGAAGTTTTGACAGGAGCAGAATCAGTTACAACTTCATCCACCAGAATAAGCCAATTTGAAAAACAGATTCAACATGATCATCAACTGATGTTGTATGGGTTTGTAGTGACATTACAATTGTAATTTTCTTACAGTTTCACATTGCCTTTACGTTATTGTAAAACCTCATTCGGGCTACACTCATAAAAATTTTGTTTCACAAGTTAGTTTATTTTGAAAGACTGGACTAATATTGTCAGTCAGCATTACTTACTTACCCTTGTTAGAAATTAAAAAATGAACTCTGTTCTACAGAATTAACTTAATGTAATTAGGAGCTTCCACTCGTATGGCCGAAGACATGTAACCATCATACATGATAAAATGGAAGAAAGATTGCAAAAATGAGGGACAATTTAACAGAAGTTAAACAAATTAGGGCTTTCGTATACTTTTGAGATAACATCAACTACTCAATCGAATAAAAATAAATTATTTTGATAGGATTTTCCTTGGGTACTGCCAAGCAATAAAATATAATCCACTGGGTATGGATTATATTTAAAGTTCCATATTACCAAGGAAGCCTAGCGGGTCGTGCTTTCTCCTCTCTCATCCATGGCAAGCGACGATATTATTGGATTAAAATGCAGGAACACAGTCTTGTTACAAAAAAAAAGATTTCATGGCATATGGAGTTTATTAGCAGATATTGAGGCATCGAGAATTGTGATTCATGCGCATAGTAGACAGTTGAATAACTCCCCCATTTTAAGGATCTCTCTCCACGTGGGAGTTTCTTTATTTGTGCGGAGCTTCTCTCTGCTTATATGGAAGCAGTTCCCTATTACTATAAGGTTGCTATCATAAGATCATTATTTCTTCATGATCAATGTTTTAAAAAGCCTCCGTAGCCTGCCTAAGCCTAGGAAGTACCCAAGCCGCCTGCCTAGAGCCTAGGTGGTATTTATAGGCTTACCACCTAGGTTTCGGGGGCGTCTAAGCAAGCGTGGGCTGCTTACGTAGACCGCACCGCTTAAGCCTTGATCATGATGTCCTCCGTTGCAGCATTCACGCCCTCCAACTTCCTCACCGCACCGCTTAAGCCTTGATCATGATGTCCTCCGTTGCAGCATTCACGCCCTCCAACTTCCTCCAATTCCAACTATGAACGCCTCTACCTCCTTCGACCTTCAGCAAGACCTCCATTAACACTTATACAAAGAAAGAAATCCACCTGCGATTTAGTCCGATGCCTAAGCTTTAATATTGGCATTTACTATCAATTATTATAATTAAAAAAAAAGGAAAACCGCCTGGAAGCTGCCTAGGCTGTCTAGCGCTTTCTGTAACCTTCTCGTGATGATGGAAACTGAACTACAAACATCAAAATCTTTGTTTCACATTTTGCTTTGTCCACGGAAGAAGCTAATAAATCTAGTAATCACCAGTCGCCGTTGTTATAAGATATAAAAAAAATTCGAAACTTTCATACAGGATTAAATTAACCTAATTAGGAAGTTCAAATTTGACACCCAAATCACAAAATCTACAAGATGTGTCAACCTAAATCCACAAAATTAACGATTCAAGAAAAAGTTACAGAGATCTAGGGTTTCGAGGAAGATCATCACCTGCTGCTTGAGATCGTAGGGATCGGCGCCCTTCTCCTTCATGTCTGCGGTCTTGGCCGCTTCTCTCTCCACCTCCTTCTCGTAGTAATGGAGCTCCTTGAGCACGCGCTTGCAAGTGTTCGTCTTTATCTTCAGATTTCGAAGCGTCGCCATTGATCACAGAACCTCTCTCTCTCTCTCTCACTCTCTCTCAGTCCCTGTACTGAGATTGACGTCGATGGGAGAATAGTATTAGTTGAATAATTTTTCAAAACAGACTCATTCGTATTTTTATTTTTCAAAATCGACCGTTTTTTCTTTTATTTATCAAAACCGACCGGATTTTGTGATTAGCAGGTTAATCACTATCCTAAATAGTCGGGGTTGCCAACCCCGACTATTTAGGAGGGTGTTAAACCCTAATTAAAGGCCTTAATTAGGGTTTAACACCCTCCTAAATAGTCGGGGTTGGCAACCCCGACTATTTAGGATAGTGATTAATCTGCTAATCACAAAATCCGGTCGGTTTTGGTAAATAAAAGAAAAAACGGTCGATTTTGAAAAATAAAAAACTAAATGGGTCGATTTTGAAAAATTGTTCGTATTAGTTGCATTAAATACCCTACAGTTTTCACATTTTGCACTTACATACCCTTACTTTTTTCATACTTGACCGCACTTGCATAATGTAAAGTTTTTAAAGCTTACACTTAAAAATGCAAAATTACCATATTGGTATTAAAAGTAATAACTCATGAATTGGAATCACTGTCCATAGCAAGGATCAAGACATCTTGCACGATATGAGTCTCATGCTCATTCGTATCCTTCTTTGGTGCATAACAAATTGAAGACATATGACCCTCCTGGCCGCAGTTCAAACATTTTCCTTTGATAGGCATCACATTCGAGTTCGACCTCTTCTTCTTCGACTTTGATCGATTCATGTTCTGGTTACCCTTATTACGTCTTCGGCCTCTCTGCTCGAGACTTAGGGCTGAACCTGAACCTTCTGATTCGTGGGATTTTTTTTCTAACCTCCTTAGATATAATCATACTAACAATCTCGTTTAGGTTCAACTTCTCCTTCCCTGCTGAGTTGATGATTACGGTCACACAACGTGCCCAACTATCTGGTAACTGCGATAGTATCAATAGGGCCTATACTTTGTTATCAAACGTGATGTCGACTGAGATGAGTTGATCAACAATCGTGTTGAACTCGCTGAGATGCATCATGAAGGAACATCCTTCTGCCATCTTGAGGTTGAAGAGCGTTTTGATGAGATGCACCTTGTTTGTAGCTGACAGTTGCTCGTACATCTTTGCGAGTGTTTTCATAAGCCCCACCGCTGTCTTCTGGTTTAATATATATTATGTGTGCCTGATTTTGCAAGTGACAATCGGATCTGCCCTAGAGCCTTTCGATCCAATATTTTCCAGTCCTCGTCTGATTCCTCCTTCTTCTTTCTTTTTGATTTATCCATCAACGGATGACAAAGATCCTTCTGGTACAAATAGTCCTCCATCTGCGACTTCCAGTAGGCGAATTTTGATCCGTCAAACTTCTCAATCTTTGATTTGTCTTCTTCTGCCATAGCTCTCACACAGATCTAATCCGAACAAAGCTCTGATACCAGTTGTTAGCGATTCGTCCTATCGACAACATGTCAAATAAATCCTCTCGCGGAACGTGCCCTCCGGATCTTGTGTTGTGTTGAAAGAAGAAAAGAAGAAATTACAGCAAATAAAAGAAAACTTTGCAAGGAAAAAAATAGAAGAGAGAACACCAAAATTTTAACGAGGTTCAGCAATTTTCCTACGTCCTCGGGAGCCACACAAAAATTTCCTTTGAATATTAAAGAAGATTATAAAACTTGCAAGAGATAATCTCAAACTCCCTGAGATCTCTCTATTCAAAATAGCGTTCTCTGAAGAAAAAAAACCGCTCAAGAAAATCGCTACAGGGATTAGGAGAATTTCTCTCTAGAAAAACTCGCTACAGGAGTTGACGGAAAAATTCTCAGCTGAAGATCGTGACCAGGGTTCCCTATTTATAGGGAAATCCTAGGTCAAAAAGGCAAATTCAATTTGTCTTTTTTTACAAGTTCGCCTGACTACGAAGCTCACTAGTATGACTTATGTTCGCTTGAACATAGTCAAGCTCGCCTAAACTGATTCGTCTGCACTTAGAGCTCGCCTGCACTTGAAGCTTGCCTGTACTTGGAGTTCGCCTGCACTTGGAGCTCGCCTACACTTGGGGTTCGCCTGAACTCAGCTTTGTTTGTGACCCAAGTTCGCCTAAACTTAGCTTCGGGCTTCGCCTGAACTTCCAAGTTCTCCTGAACTTCCAAGTTCGTCTGATTTCTTAACTTAGAGAAATCTTTGCTTTGGATGCTTATTCTAAGGTTTGGGTCTACACCCGAAAACCAACAAAATTTACACGATGAGACAAATTGACCCAAAAATAAACTTTCCGACCAACTTTCCAGCGACCACTCATATAATTTGTCACATGATACCATAGCAGTTTTAGTTAGTCTAATTCAAACCATTAGAGGGGTATATTTTAACTTAATGTAAAAGCAAATATAGTTTTTTTTTATTTGGAAGCTTCTTCCCATTCTTCTATAAAATTTGGGTTCTTCATTATTAGAGAACATGGATTCCTTAAGCTCTAGTAATGAAGAACCATCAATTTGAAGGAAGAAGAAGGAGCCCCAAATATTAAAAAATCTATCTTCTTTCACCATAATTTGAAAATCACTCCTTCTAATGGGTAGAATGAGACTAACTGCAGTTATCACATCATCATAAACATACCATCTAAGCACATGTGGGCACATTACCTGAGTAGTCACCGAAAAAATGGCTAGAAAATTTATTTTCGGGTCTATTTGTCTCATCGTACAAGTTTAAATTCCTTGTTGTCACCAGAGATAATTTTGATACATTGTTGGTCATGAGATACTTCTTTTAATGCCAATCTGATAAATTAGCCTACACTCATATATCATATTATTTTTCCAGCGGCACTTATATAAAGTTTTAAAAATTTACACTCAAATATCCTAATTTTTTTTAAAAATAGCACTTACTTATACTCAAGTTTTTAAAATTTACACTAAAATGCTCTAAACTTTTTAAAACCGACACTTAAATATTCTTAAAATTTTAAAACTTATATTTAGATATTTAAGTGCAAGTTTTAGAAACTTTAAAATATTTAAGTGCCCGTTTTAAAAATTTCAGGATGTTTAAATGTTACCAAAAAATTAAGGGTATATAAATGCAAATTTTAAAAAAAATTTGTACGAGTATATAAGTGCGAAGGAGGGGCAAATAAAGGGTATTTAAGTGCAATTAAGCCTTAGGTCGGATCGGATCCAAATCCAATGAATTATCTAATTCGGGTTCTTATTTTAATTCGGGTAAGAGTTAAAACCCGAGCCAGTGATAAAATGTGAACTGCAAATAAAGTTTTGTTAGAGGATGTTTATGCAAATATGTCACAACTAAAAGCCCTCAATTTCCCTATCTCTCTGCTTTCATTCATCTTGCGCTTAATTATTACTCACCATTTTTTTTAAATTTCGGTTGAGTTCGCCCTCAAATCCAGTTCAGGTGTGCCCTTTAATTTCAATCTTAATGCTGCTAATTTTTCCTTCAGTTAATTAGGTTCTTTAACCAATTTGCCTGTGGAATTTTGCCCTTATTTTTGTTGCCCATTAATTAGTCCACAAATTCGATTAATTTATAATAATAGAATTTGATCATATGATTTTAGGTATTATAAAAAAAATTCTGCTCTTTTCTGACGGTTCTTTTCACCGGAAACAGCTCTGATGCGATCACAATGAGAGGTTTTTCTGGGCTTTCTCAGTTGAGACGGAGATGCTCGTTGTTTGCTTCTGCTTCAAAAGTTAATGGGGCTACAAATGTAATGCTTTTGATTGCTTGCAGTAATTTACTTCTTTTTTTTTCAAAAAATTATTTGTTGACATCTCAAGTTTCAAATCACAGGGTTGTCGTTCTTATCAGTTCCATTCGTCCATAAATAACTTTGAGATCAATTCTAACCCGAGTAGTCTTCAGCATCTTTCTACTAGCATTCGACCGGGGGTCTTATGGGAACACTCCTCTTATGACACCCTATTGAAAAAACTTGAAATTTCTATGGAAAATGGTTCGGAAGAAGAAACATTGGAGGCTTTCAATAATTTTAGAAGATTGCATGGTTTCCCAAATCGCGAATTGGTGAACAAAATGGTTGTTAGCTTTTCGTACTCATCAGACCGTCAGTGGCTTCGTAAAGCATATGATTTAGTACTTTTAATTCTAGACAAGAAGCCCAATGTTCTTTATCATGACTCTTTATCAAGGCTAGCTCTCACTCTTGCGAGAGCTCAGATGCCGATTCCTGCATCCACGGTTCTAAGGGTTATCTTGGAGAAATTTAAGCTTCCGCCGATAGATTCATGGAATATTTTGTTTTCCCACTTAGTCAAGACTAAAGTTGGGTCCTTTCTTGCATCTGAAATTTTGATCGAATTTTGTGAGTTTTGCTTGAAACACAAGTCGGATGGAAAAATTTCTAAGCAAAATAAGGTTATGTACCCGAGTACTATCATGTTCAACCTTGTTCTTAGTTCATGTTTGCAATTTAAGTCGTCGTTCAAGGCTCAACATATAATAGAAATTATGTCTCAATCGGAAGTTGTAGCTGATGCGAGCACTATAGTAATTATTGCTCGGATATATGAAATCTGTGGGCAACGTGACGAACTAAAGAAACTCCAAGCACACATTGATGCTGTTTCTTCTGTACTTCTAACTCGCCACTACCGAGAGTTTTATGATAGTCTGTTGAGCTTACACTTCAAATTTAATGATCTTGATTCTGCTTCAGAACTTGTGTTGGATCTCTATCGGCGGCCAAAATTTTCTCATCCGCGGTTACAAAAGCACTGTGTTTTTCAAATAGGGTCGAGCAACCTTAACACGGGTTCTAAAATTGTGGTTGATCCTAGTATGTTGCAGAAAGATCTAATTGTTGATACCCAAAGTAAGTGTGAGTTTGTTCTCTTTGTTGATGGGAAGCTTCTTCCTTCTAATAAGGCTCTTGCGAAACTTGTAGATGGTTATGTGAAAGAAAAAAATGTGACTAAGTTGTCAAAACTTTTGATTGATATTCAAAAGGAGGTCGATTCAGAAGAAGCCACTTTGTGTTCAGATGTAATAGATGCTTGCATTCATCAAAGCTGGTTGGAGACTGCTCATGACATTATAGATGACTTGGAATCAGCTACAATTCCAGTGCAAGCCAGTACTTATGAGTCATTATTGAGATCTTACATCAAAGATAACATGTTGGATGAATCGGAATTGTTATTAAAGCAGATGAAAACAGCGGGTCATTATGTAAACTTGTCAGATGAAAATACCCTTCTTAATAAGAGAACAGAGGATCTGGTTGCCCTCATAGACAGAGAAACTAGAGAGAATAGTATTGCGTCTTCTATGATTTATGAGTTCAATAACTCAATTCTATTCTTTTGCAAGGCCAAGATGATGGACGATGCTTTGAAAACTTTCAATAGGATGCAACAAAAGGGCATCCAACCCACAGTAGAAACTTTCAGCCATTTAGTAAAAGGTTACTCCTCTTTGAAAATGTATCGCCAAATAACAATACTTTGGGGAGAAACTAGGAGGAGAATAGAAGATCAAGTTCTAATGGCAGACAGGGACTTGTTAGATTGCTTTCTGTGCAATTTTATTCAAGGCGGGTATTTCGAGCGCGTAATGGATATAGTAAATTATATGTTGAAGAATAATATGTTTACTGATACATGGAAGTATAAAAGAGAGTTTCTTAAGCTTCACAGTGATTTGTACTGGAGCTTAAAAGCATCAGATGCAAGAACAGATGCACAGAGTAAGAGGCTTGAGTATGTTCGTGCTTTTCGAAGATGGGTAGGAATTGACCAGAAGAGATAGAAGAATTGCTGATTCTTTTTCTAAATTCTGTTTTATAGAGTAAAATGAACAATGTAAAAGATGTTTTCAAGATATCATGAGATCTTGAGTTGGTTATTTACAGCCGGCTAAGGTAACATTATCTACTATTAACTTTCCTTTTTTTTTGGATTGAGCCTTATATTTTCTTTCATGAAGTAAAGATAAAAGGAGCTAAGTTAGTTTCTGAATCTGAATACATGCATCTGTTGACTAACAGGGAACAAACACCTTCTAACACCTTCTGATTTTTTTATCTTTGCAATAACAATTACCAGTAACTTTCATTCTGATCGAGGTATAGAAAAATACACAGCCTATGCCAACTATAATATGAGCACTAATGTGAGGATAGTGAGGTTTTCTAACATTGAAAAAGGAAGCATTCACTCAGGAAAGTGCAAAGTTTCATTTTTTGGTTTTATCTATACTATATATTAAGAAAAGCCCCTCTTTTAGACATTGTGAGCCACATCTTTAGAATTCCCAAAATGTCTTTACATCTGAAAAAAAATTAACTGTGAAAGCCCACACGCTTAAAAAATCAACAAAAATGCCCTCAAAGGAATGTTGGGATTTTTTTTTTCAAAGAAATGCCCTTAAACTTGGAAAACTTCAGAACAACTCAACAAAAATACTCAAAATCATTACCGGTTCATTGACAATTCTCCCCTCACATTTTGTGTAATGCACGCAGAGAATGCACTAGAGTACTAGTAATAATTTAATAATTCTTTCAGAATCTCCAGTGAGCATTTCATACACGTTCATATTCTGCTGACTTTATTAAGTGCAATGTACAATTATTGGATATGCTTTGTTTGCCCATGGAGAGATTGTGGATGGAAATATGACCAAACTCTTTCCTTTCAAATTATCTGGGTGCATGAATTGCTTATAGGTGCGCATTTTAGACTGTTTTCTACTGGTCAAGAAAACATTTCTATATTGGTTCCTTTACATGTATACTATCTTCATTGAAAATCTAACAACAGACCATCAGTTTGTGGATTCCCAAGCTATCCTTTGTTTCTCTGTGATCAGCATCTACAATAAATATAAGAAAGGGGCAAAATAATTTAAAAGTTAAATGTTACTACCAATTCTTCTCAACTGATGACAACCATTGATCTCAGGCCAACGGGTTGCTGTTGTGTTATTTTTCTTCCAAATTTCAAGCATGTTGGTCAAATATGCTAGCTTGGCCTTCTCACTACCACAACAATTTGCATTCACGGTGATCACCTCTTTGAACTCCATGCTGGCTTCACAGGAACCACTGAAACAGGTGGTGTCTAAGAACTTCACTTTCATTCTTAATTGCCTAAAGACACCATTGTGCTTCATCATATTTAGAACATCTCGTTGTTTCATGCCTCTGGAGTTATATCTATAAGCGTACCATTTATCAAACAATGCAGTAGTTTTGTTATTTGAGATCACATAGTAGAAACCGGCATTTATATGGTTGATTTCATCAAACGGCTTGCCATTGTATGTATCACAACTTGTCTGCACATCTTCTCCATTGAGAGCCAACTTTGAGAATGGATTTCTCAGCCACATTACATCCAAATCCTGATGATTGAGAGGAGAAAGGTATGATCTTGAATAACTTAATGCATCAAAATTTCTGGTGTTGCCTTAGACCAAGTAAATATGCTTTAAATATGTTAAATTGCTCTTAGTTTTATCACTTTATGTATATTATGCAGAAGCATTCAATAGAGCACTATACAATTGTTTAATAGTGGAAAATATTTGACTTGATGAGGGCTGCTTAAGTAGCAAATGACATTCTACTATATTATCTTTAGAATCTTAGGTTAGTATATAACTCAGTGAAATTTGTTTGCCTACTCTAAATACATCACTCTGTGTTTCATTAATGTGATGGAGAAGAAAAGGTTGGTCTGGAAATTTGTTTCAATTTTTTGGTTACTGACGGTACAATTTTATGGATATCCAATCAAACTCTTTCCTTGCTAATTAAGTGAAGATAGACCACCTGCGTTATCCCTGTCTTGCAATCCCCCCCCCCTCACAAAAAAAAAACCAACCCAAAAATAAGGAAACCATTTTTTTTGTACTCTTTTACCTCAGAGTCACTAATTTCACCCAATGGCAAGATTTGCAGAATTTCACCAAGGGTAAAATAGTCGAAAAAATTTAACCCAGGGGTTTTCATCCACAACAAGGAAACTACAAGGATATTAAGTGCGAAATGAGGATACTTCAGGGTCTATGTGCAATTAACCGAAGATTACATAAAGCTGAAGTATGACCAATTGGATTCCCTCTTTGATAAAATATTTGTCTGCTTTCATTTATTATTGTACTTACTTATCTAACTTTTTCTTCCATGTTATCTTTGAATATTTATGGTTTGTTAAATGTAATTCCTTATATTACAACCGAAAACTATCCATGGAAACATACCGTATAAATGAAGTTGTATCCAAGCTTGAGAACATCTCCAAGTAGACGGATCCTCTGCCACATCACTTTGTCAAGTTCCTCATTTGTAAACTGCTGCTCCTTAAAGAAATCAATTCCCTTGACGACGAGGCGATGACAATGGAGGTTTAGTAGCTTGCATCGATCGAAGGCTACTTTATCGATTGCCATAAAGAGGATGTGCCTGATCAAGGACTTAATATCCGTAGTGTGCTGAAGGCTCTGAAGAAAGAGGTCTAGAATGCCGTTATTCTCTGAATATTCTTTGCTCAGCACACTGATAATCAAGGTCTTGTTCTGCATCGCAGTCTTCTCTAGGTTTTTCCGTAGCTCGAGGTTGGAGACATCTTTCTGGTTACAAGCAATGCACTGGTTAGATGAGTTCACTGCAGATATATTGATTCTAATAATTAACCTTTTATCTATTTAAGATGATTTATGACTAGACTTCATTTATCTAGTTTTTGTAGCAGTGAAAACATTCTTATTGATTGCCGACATGCTTAAGTGTGCTTGCCTGTTTAAATTGCAGAAATCCTTTTCCTCCTTATTTGAAGTTGCTTGTGCTTCTATGTATGTGTTAAATAGAAGAAACCCATATCTTATGTATTTGTGTTTGAATAGCAGAATTCCTTTCTCTTCTGAATTAAGATTTTGTGTGAGTGTCTTGAGTAATGGATCAAGTAGTAGAATTCCTGTGCGCGTGCGCCATTTATATGTTCAAATAGAAGGAATCGTTTTCTCGCCTATTGAAGGTATTTCTTTTTGTGTCTTTGTGTGCGTATGATCTCCCCTCTCATGTGTGTAAAATAGCAGAAATCTTTTATGGATGTACATGGTTGTGTACGTGTGGGTGTCTGTGTTTGTATGAGAGTTTGTGAATGTTTTCCCAACGTCTATGAACTGGGAAGCAGTTTTGAAAATAGTGAGATTTTTTAGGGGGGAGATTTTGCAAATATGGATTATTTAGGGGTAAATATATAAGAAAACTCTTTCTGCCAACATGACTTGAACTACGAATAAATACACAAAAAAACTATGTAGACGAACAAAGTGTCGAACTTCATTTTGATATGTACCTGCCATGACTTAAAGCAACCTTCATGTGCAGGCCATGTAGCGTTCAACGTGCCATTAGACCTCTTCCACACATCCAAGGCAGCAGCGAGATCAGCGAGCTTTGCCTTCACAATTCGGCAACAGTTAGCATGGACGGTCCTCACCTCTCGAAAATCCCTGCTATCTTCACAAAACCCACTGAACTCGGCAACAGTTAGCATGGACGGTCCTCACCTCTCGAAAATCCCTGCTATCTTCACAAAACCCACTGAACTGAAGAGTATCCAAGAACCTGACTGCTCACCTCTCGAAAATCCCTGCTATCTTCACAAAACCCACTGAACTGAAGAGTATCCAAGAACCTGACTGTCATATTTAACCGACTAAAGGTGCCATTATTTTTCATTTCAACGAGCACATCTTGTTCTTTCCTGCCATTTGAATTTTTTCTGTTGCTGTACCATTCTTCGAAGAGAGCTATGGTTTTGTTGTTTGATGCTACAAAGTAGAATCCAGTGTTGAGGGGGTTGGATTCATCGAAGGGGTTTTCGTTGTAATGGTCGCAACTTATTTGCATGTCTTCGCCATTGTGGCTTAGCTTTGGGAATGGGTTTCTTAGCCACAGAACATCCATATCCTGATTGAAGAAAAAGGTAAAAAAAAAGAGAGTTTATATTACATTTTTATCTATTTTGTCGAAAAGGGTTATTTAGACATTAGTCCCTCAAAATCTTCAATAATTCCATATTAACTCGTCAAACCTTTGAAATTGGTCATAAGCCCCTCAAATCCTTGGTGATCTTGCAATCTTGTCCCTCAATGACCAAATTACCCCTAAACTAATGTTTATTGTGAACAGAGAGGAGTTTAAGTGGATCGTGAACTGAGGGATATTCTAGTTATTGAGGAACCAAATAGCAAGACACCCTGGGATCTGAGGGATTTATGACTGATACCAAAGATTGGCATTGGCCTACACCAGAGTATCTGTAAATCCATGTTTACTCAACTTACCGTGAAGATGAAGCTATATCCACGCCTAAGAACTTCTCCGAGAAGGTAAGTCCTCCTCCACATCATCTCCACAAAACCCCTTGACATAAAAACCATCTCTTCAGAGAAATCATTATGCTCAGTCTCGAGATAGTAACAATGGAGACCTAGGAACCTGCACCTTCGTAAAGCCATCTTATCTACGGCCACGAGGAGAAGGTGTTTGATCAAGAACTCGGTGTCCTCTCCTTCACGAAAACTTCGAAGAAAGAGATCGAGCAAGCTGTTCTCTTCTGCATAAGCTTCGTTCAGTACTGCAATGATTACTGTCTTGTTTGGCATTGAAGCTCGTTGTAGCGCTGCTTCGAGCTCATCTCTAGGTTTGATTGATGCCTGAAATTATAAGGTAGGAGATATTTGCTGAGAAACATAGTTTATTAGTTTAAAAGGTTAACTGCAACATTAAAAGTATCTAGAGGGAAATTAACTTCAAAACATTAATACAACAGGGGTCTTTCCGCAATTAACCCTATTTTCTTTGTATATATTGTGCTACGTATTGAAATTACTTGCATGGCTGTATCTTCAGGAGGGTTTACACTGAAGAAACCAGTGAGAAAGTTGGGGAAGAAATCTGCAGATTTTGTTCAAAAAATGTGGACAAAATTCCTACTTACAGTTACTGGACATCCCAATGTAGCAAGGTTTAAAGCTTTTTTGGTCGTCAGCTTACTGTATCATGTTGCTAGCTTGTTAATTGAGATTCAGTGAATGTTGCAACAACAAATGCTAGCGGTATGAAATCAATTTCAAGTTTATTATTTTGATATCTGCAATTTTATTGTGGAAATTGTACTTGCAATTCCAATTGGGTATTTGGTTGTAAATAATTGGTGCAAAATTACAAACGATTTATAATTTAGGATATGATGGTGAGGGAGCTATAGCTTTGTCTCCACCAAATAGGTGATAACAGTTGCTCTTTTTTTTGTATTAGGTGAAATGCACGTGCACTGTACGTGGTCAAATATCTAAATTATTTATTTTAAGTTTATTTACTATAACATGTTTGTAAAAAAAAGTTTATGATTATCATAAAATATTAAAAAATTCTGGATATTTCCATGTATAATATCTTGTTGGTTTTAACATTTTGCCTTCCACAGAAAAAGTCTTAAAATATTAATGACTTAAGAGTAATTTAATGACTTGAAGATATAATTTCAAAATATTAATGATGTAAGGGACTAATATAAAAAAACTATCATTATTAATGATAAAAATAAATTATTGAATTCATCAAAGTAAAATGGTAGGTTTTATCTGGTCATATAGGATTTTGTTTAACTATAAAGAAATCACTTTCACATGTTGTTTACTTTCGCCTATTGTTTATCCGACGACCAAGTATTATAGATATTCAAAAACTTTTTTCTATAATTTTCTTCGTCAGAATGTGTAAATTCAATCAATAAAGAAAACATAAATTATATGATCGATTTCAAAATCTAATATGTAGTCTTTCTGCATCTTCCTAACTAATTAACGATTTGTCAAAACGATTACTCTCTAGTTTAGAAAATTGTAAAATATAATATGAGAATGATTTATACATATTATGCACTATGAATTGCATTTTAACAAATAATTCAGATCTATCCAATGTCAAATAACATTAAAAAATTTAGATTGAGAGTTATAAGAATCCATTATCCGCAACAATACTTATACCCAAGCTACATGCTTCATAAACTTATAAGAAGGTGAGAACTAAAAAAATGAACAATTTAATTTATTTTGTCAAATAGTTCATTACAAATCATGAAAAACAAGGTGAATTAGAAGGATCATATACCATTCACAAATAAAGGTTAAATTTCTCTTAGAGATTCTTGTAGCAAAAGATTTTCAGAGTTGATGTATAAGATAAATTTTAGGATACATAACCCAAATCAGTTCATAGAGTGATATACTACATCCCTTTTGAAGATATCAACAAAATCGAGTCATTTTTAATTTGATTATAGGCTAGGATTTGGGTCATGTTTAGGAACCAAAAGCGAAACCCACGAAAGCCGCAAAAGTCACAATTCGTCTCCCAAATCTCTCCACTCTCAGCTCTCCCATATTTTAAGCATACATTTTCATGCAAATTCTTATATTTAAAATTCATTAATATGTTAGATTATAGTTTACAATGCTATATTATGTATGAATATTATATCATATGACACCCAATATTTTTTACATATCCCTGATTTCTACAATATGATATCCTAGATTTTAGTTATCCAATATTTATCTGATGTCCAACACTTTGTAGTAGTCATTATATGATATCCTAGATTTTAGTTATCCAATATTTATCTGATGTCCAACACTTTGTAGTAGTCATTCAAAAGCCTCTTCTAAAGATTTTAGTTATCCAATATTTATCTGATGTCCAACACTTTGTAGTAGTCATTCAAAAGCCTCTTCTAAAGATTTCTAAGCAATGTATATAATTTTTAGAAATAATTTAAAATCTCGGGATTATTTAAAATATAATGCTTTAATTTTTGCACATCTCCTCTACTACATAAATATAAGCTAAGCATCTGGCCTCATATTATATGATGGATATTATTTATCAATAGGATCACATACAATTATTTGTGATTAACAAAGGTTTTAAATCTTTATAGACTTAATTGAATTTAAGTACCTTATAGTTTATGAAAGTTATATACCTCCACTTGTATCTTGTTGCGCTTAAATATCTTAATATTTTTTTTAAAATTGCATGTTTGTACCTTCTATCCTGTTGCCTAGACACAAAAATACTCTTTATAATTTTCCTATATGAGTGTCATGGTATAATTCTAGGATAATCCTATGTTTTCTATTCTTTCCATAAATAATTTATTAACATGCAATTGTCTATTAATATATTAGTATACATTAGTGATAATTAATATGATGTAGAGTTTTACAGTAGTATTGGAAGGTTTAGGGACCAAGTTAGACAAATTTGTAATTAATTTATAGTACGAAAGTTATTCACCTCCATTTGTATCTTGATGCACTTAAATATCCTAATATTTTCTAAAATTACATGTTTGTACCTTCTGTCCTGTTACCTAAACGCAAGAATACTCTTTGTAATTTTCCTATATGAGTGTCATGTTACAATTTTAGAATAATTCTATGTTTTCTACTCTTTCCATAAATAATTTATTAACATGCAATTTGCTTATTAATATATTATTGTACATTAGTAATAATTAATATGATGTAGAGTTTTACAATAACATTGAAAGTTTTAGGGACCAAGTTAGACAAACTCGAAGTGACATATAATATAATTAATTAACAATAATAATTAATTTAGTTTAGTTAGGATTAAAATGTAATATCAAAAAATAGGGGTAATATAGTCCATAAAAAGTTTTTCCACAACTTCCTCTTTTAAAGGGAGTATGTTTTTTTTATAATTTTATTTACAAATTGTAAATTTACTTACCTTTTGTAATGATGGTTTTGCTCATCCAATATGGAAAATATAAATATGCCCATAACATTACTTCTACAATTCTATTTCATCTCAACCATAGCAAGTGAAATATGGATTTTCTACATTCTATATCATGTATACCTAGTTAATCTTGAGGTAGTGGTCGTATGTTACTCCCTCTGTCATAATTTTTTTACTGGAGAATCAAGGGGAAAGTAACTCATTGTTAGGTGCTAAACTATACAGGGTGCAATGGAAAAATAAGCAACTAGTTGGAATAATTATAAAATATGACTCAATGAAGCTGATAAAATCTATTGAGTGCATTCCCATTTGAGTGTTATAACTTTATAGTATTATATTTTTTTTCCTTTTAGGTCAATAGATACTTATCGTTCACCCTCAAAGAAAATTTTTTCTGCCTCCGCTGCTGCAGTACCCCGCCGAAAGCAAACTGCACATACTTGTGGCCTGTTATGTTTTCTTTTCTTAAATTTTTGGTGAATTCATCCTACTTCACTTTCTATATATTTTCCCTTTTAAGTGGAATTGATAAAGAAAATATGAAGTCAGAGAAAAAAAGATCCTTCCAGAATCAGCATATATTGTGTACGCAAGTTCATACATCTACGGATCAGTGGCGGATCCAAGATTTCTGAAAAGTGATGTCACCATATAAGTATATAACCAATATTTTATCTAAGCACTTGTGAGGCAATCAACACTTCAACAAACTGACTGCAACCTATAGGAGTATATTTGGAAGTGGTTGAGTTTAAATGATAAATCAATCAAAAGAGTAACACAAAATATTAGTGATGATACATAAAACACAAGCACAGTACTCAAGACATCACATTCTTAAGCACCACGACCTCATTCCGAGAAGGAGAGGAGAATTACAGAGATGAGATAGGACTTAAATTGATAATCATAATGCTCTAATTTTTGAACTCTCTCTCATCAAAGAACAAATAGAGAAGCTCAAGTCTTTTTTTTTCTTTGCACTCTGTGTTTTCTTCCTCTATATGACAGAACAAGTAACATTATTAAAGTAGCTTTCTTCATGGGCCAACTCCCACGAAGTTTTGATCAAGCTCTCCATTTGAACAAAAAGACAAGTAGACCGCACATGTTGTAAACTTAATTTCAAATAAAACTCACTAGTGTGAACACCGTGTAAAGTACGACATATTTTTCTCTCGCTACAGTAATTTCAGTTTTAACTGCTACGTTATTTTCTTAATTTTCGCCTTTGCTACAGTATTCCCGTGTGCCACAGTGTTTTCATCCAATTTCCTGAGAGATGAAATATATTTGTAAGTTTGTGCGCTCGTTTTAATATTGCGCCACTGCTATGAATGCACGTGAATGTGAGCACAGGGTAAAACTGACAGGGATAAACGAAAAATCCCAATATCGTTATCATGATATGAAAGTTATCCGTTCTCAACAGTTTTACAACCAATTATTTTGAATTTGTACAGCGAAGTTCTACTGACCACGCGAAAGAAACTTTTCAACTGCATGCGTCAACTACAAAAGACTTTAATGCGCTCTACTTTTAAATATCATCCCAAAGACAATCCCAAAAAAAAAAATAAAAATAAAAAAAATAAAAATCTCATTGTTTAGTTCGTCTTCGGTCACAAATATCCATTATGCATGTATTTCTATAATATTATATTTTTATTTTTAGATAAATAGATATCAGTTCTCTGTTATTAATAAACTCAGAATTTAACGCGGACAATCCCTGCCATTTGATCGTGCGAGCATTGCTCTAAACAAGATTAGATCGATCGACTTGTTGTTTCTATTTTCTCTAGTTGACAAATTTCATAGACATCTTTGTTCAGTTTCATTAAGAAAACATGAGAGCCAACATAATGCATCATAATGTTAAAAAAGAACAAGCATTTTTGAGATAGATAGGAGGGAGAAAAAGAAAAAGAAAAAGAAAAAAACTAACCGAAACTTGTTTATTTTGTAGCCGGAAAAATCCTCCGGCAGCCGTCGACGACCAAACACAGTCGTAAATTACCATGACCGACGCGAAAAGCAAGACGGCGAAAACGACGGCGATCGGACCGGCGGCGCGGCTGGCGGTGAATCCTCCATCTCCCTTCATCTCCCTCCCCAAAACTCCAACAACGCTGTTGTAGTTATTTCTCATTCACAGGGTTTTTGTGCAGCCAGATGCAATCCTATCTCTACTCTCTAGTAATGGTTTATAGTTAATATCGGTTCATGCAAACTTACCCACTCACCCCGCTCACGTGCTTGCAGTTGACTAACATTGGCAGTTAGTATAGCTTGTACGTTATCTTCGGTTTGAATCCCTAATCTTCTGCTGGGCTCTTTATTTTTATTTTTTTATCTTAGTCCCTTGCATCTTTCACATTTTACCTCAAATCATTGAATTACTATCGATCAGGTCCTCAATTCTAATAAATTGTTTCACATTAATCGCTGAATGCTATACTGTACACTCTTGATTGATTGAAGAGACTAATTTGAAAATAACTTAAGATTGGGAACCTAATAGCGCTTTATATGATTTCGGGGAAGAAAATAAGGGTTTAATATCCAGAACCCCATTTTCTTTTTTAGGGGCTGTTTGGTTGTATGTTTTTACCATGTAAAAGGATGGAAAGTGTAAAAAAGTAGGTCCCAAGTTTAGGGGCTGTTTGGTTGTATGTTTTTACCATGTAAAAGGATGGAAAGTGTAAAAAAGTAGGTCCCAATGTCAGCTTTCATCACTTTGTATGTTTTTACCATGTAAAAGGATGGAAAGTGTAAAAAAGTAGGTCCCAATGTCAGCTTTCATCACTTTACTTTGTTTGTTTAAATTCTCTTTTACATGAAAAGCTTACACCTTTTGATAATGTGTCACCGAAAGCAAAATCACCAAAATTAGGAGTAATTTTATTGTTATGCCGACACAATGTCATAAATGTGTCCAAAATAATAATAAAAAAGTCAAAACCTTGTAGAAAGTGGTGAGGTGGATAACCACTTTCCATTTTGTATCATAAATACTCTAGTTTACATTATACTACCCAAACAATGTAATACTATTATTTTAGGATTCGCAAAGATTCCTAATTAAACAATGTAAACACTCGAATGGAAAGTGGTGAGGTGGATAACCACTTTCTATTTTGTGTCATAAATACTCTAGTTTCCTAAAGGCTTCCAAACAGCCCCTTACTGTCGAGATGATTTTAAGCCTTTTAGGTTGTATATAGGTGTGAGGTTAGCATGTCCATCATTATCAAGAGGAGGGTCAACCATCGATAAAGACCATAAAATAGGTAAAGCATGTACTTAACATCCTAGACTTATAATTAATTCGGTAAGTATAACCATTATTACACATCATAGTTTTTTATGTGTGCATAAATTATGGAAACTACTGTACGAAGGACACTTGCCATGCTTGTGGCCTAATGGAGATCTTATAATGATTTTTCCATTAATTGTGACTGTTGCGTCACGCATTATTCCTTGATTTTTTTTTAGAGGATCGAGAAGTATTCCTTGGATCTTGATCATGTAAATGAAGTGACGCACCGGCCTCCTACGTTAATTTTATTTATAATCAACTTGTAGCTAAAATTTAGTCGTGCAATTACAAGGAAATCCGCGCATATCGGATCCAAAGATAATCGGGCCGGGTATTTAGTAAACGGGTGGTCACCCCTCTGTTGTATTCATTAATAGTATGTCGGTTGAAGAGGTGAGACCGTGATCGTGATTTGTTTGATTCTTGAAAAGATGATGAGCAAATTGTAGCGACTCTCTCTCTCTCTCTCTCTCTCTCTCGTGATACATTAATTTTAGCTTTTGCCCCCTTTGGACTTTTTAGGATAAATGGGTTAAAAAAAGAAAGTACGAATATATATATATATAGTATATATATATATATATATTATATATATAATATATATATATATATATATAGATGATGAGAGAGAGAGAGAGAGAGAGAGAGGGAGAGAGAGAAAACTTATGTCAACTTAAGTGGATAACAAAAAGCTATCCACCCAAACTTTTTAGCCACTCATATTGCCTTAGGGATCCTTGCATGATATGAAATATTTTTTATATTAATAAATGAGTGGCCTAGAAGTTTGGTGGACATTCAACTTAGTTTATAGGAGTCTTACTCATATATATATATATGTGTGTGTGCTAAATTTTTTTGCTATCCACTTAAGTTGACATAAGTTTTGTATATTTATTATATATATATGAGAAAAATGGGTATGCTTGGTACCAAGCCAAAAAAAGATGTGCTTGATAGTAGTGACATAATCCCCTCCAACTCAATCTCAAATGGTTGCATATCCCCATGTACTCCTCAATCCAGTGAATGTGATCTCTCATTTGAATGAGTGAAGGGGATTGTTGCCACCTCACTATACCAAGCACAAAATTTGTGCTTGGTACAAGGCATACCCATATTTCTCTCTCTCTCTCTCTCTCTCTCTCTCTCTCTATATATATATATATATATAATATATATATATATATATATATATATATATTATATATATATATATATAATACTACATTATATATTATTATATATATAATATATATATAATATATATATATTATATATATATTATATCCACCAAACTTTCTTAGCCACTCATTATTAATATAAAAATTATTTTTATATCATGCATAAGGATCCCTAGGCATGAGTGATAACTTTTTGCTATTCCACTTAATGTTGACACAAGTTTTGCTCATTATATATGTGTGTGTATACACACACACACACAATCCCACAAGTTTGTGCTTGGTAGTGACGGTGCACTAACCCCAACCCATGTTTGAATGTTTGGCCCCAATTTTTAATGAGCGGGGGAGGGGGAGGGGGGGGGCGGCGAGGTATGCCACCTCACTCTTTAAGCAAAAAAAATATGCTTGGTTACAAAGCATTACACATTTCTCTCTCTCTCTCTCTCTCTCCTTCTCTCTCTCTCTCTCTCTCTCTACTATTATATATATATTAATTATATATATATATATTATATATATATATATATATATATTATATATTATTATATATATATATATATTATTATTATATTATATCATATTATATATATATATATGTTAGACCCTAGATGGGGGGAGGGTGATTAGGATCTTATTCTAATCTAATCCCGATTAAATTCTAATAAAAATAATATTGATTAATTTGTTCTTGCACAAATGATATAAGATTGATATGAACAAGAAAGATATGAATAAGCACAAATAAAAAGTACGCTAAGCAAAACACAAACAAACGATATGTTTACGATGTTCGATCACCACGACCTACGTCCCCGCTCCTCACCTCGAGGAGATCTCCACTATCACAATCCGGTTTGAAAGCCGGAACTTTTACACACTCGGTTTATAAGCTTACCGAAAACTCTCACACTATGCAATCACACTTCACACACTAAGTGTAGGAACCTAGCACGTGTCCTCCTCCTCAAGTGCTCGGATGCAACCTCTCTCTAGGTTCGTCAACCGACGCCACTCCTATTGGATTCGACCCCGTCTCTCGCCTCACACTTCTCTCGGTGTACAAGTGTATTACAAGTGATACTCATAAATAAAGATTAAATACAATGGTTTGTTCTAAATAACAAATGAGAACGCAAATGAAGCTCACACTCACTAAATCACACCCCACAACCCACACTATATAGTATGAAGATATTAAGCTCAATATTGTGTGTGTGATAACAGTGAATGAAAAAATATGTAACTCAATGGTTTGTTCTAAATAACAAATGAGAACGCAAATGAAGCTCACACTCACTAAATCACACCCCACAACACACACTATATAGTATGAAGATATTAAGCTCAATATTGTGTGTGTGATAATAGTGAATGAAAAAAATATGTAACTCAATAAATATAGCTAAGATATGAAAATAAAATTATAAGCTATATGAAAGGATGAGTTAGGAAAACTTCTCAATAAACAAGAAGAACAATAGAGGATGATGAGGATAAGATCCTCAGTTGAAATGAAAAGCCTCTTCTTGTTGTAGCAGACTTCTTTTAAAGCAGATGATCAGAAACAGCTTAAACAGCTCTTTAAACACACTTAAGATTTTGGTTAAAACTTCACTGTAAAACAAAAACTTGGTTCTTTGAAAGAGAGCAGCAATGGGGTATTTATACCCACTCAAAATATCAGCCAAAATAAACTTGAAAAGACCAAAACAGTCCCAGAAAATCAAATCAGAAAATAGCCGTTAGAAAGCGATTATGAGATCGGCGGTCGACCGTGGAAATCTCGCGGTCGACCGTGAGGCACAAAAAGGCTGAGCATAGGAATTAAAGGCTGGCGGTCGACCGCGGCAGTCGACCGCAAAAGTCTCTGATGGATTCACGGTCGACTGTCACGAAATCGCTGGCGGTCGACCGTGGCGGTCGACCGCAAACTAATATATGCCAGGTGACAGGTTTTGGGCTGATTTTAAAATTACATTAAAAATGTCAAATCAATTCCAAAAATAGTAAAACTTTAGGAAAAGTTTTAAAATGATGAAATAAACATGTTTGAAAAGAAATTTTTGGAAAATCAATTTTCGTTTGTGAAAACTCTCTGTTTTTGAAAAGTGTTCAAAAAAACCTGTATTTTCGTGAACATGAAAATTGAGATATGACTTGTAAATATGTATATATATATCATGTATATTATATATATATATACACACACATACATACATACATACATACACACATACACACACACTAGTTTTTATGTACGTGCATTGCACGTGATTAAATATTATAATTATTTGTTTTTAGTTTATTTATATATATATATATATATATATATATATATATATATATATATATATATATATATACACACACATACATACATACATACATACACACATACACACACACTAGTTTTTATGTACGTGCATTGCACGTGATTAAATATTATAATTATTTGTTTTTAGTTTATTTCTTTACTAAAATTTATTCTTCGATTTCAATTTGATAGTTTTTACTCACTTATGTCTATAAAATTTAATATTGTAATTACTTATTTTCTTTAATGTTTATTTGAATAGGCTACACCCAATTTTAAGTTTCATGTTGATAATTGCATTGACATGAAATCAACGTGAAGCCAATTTGAATATTCATGTTATTTGGATTAACATGAAATGAAGCTTTACCTAAGTAAGTATAGTGTTGCAAAAGTAAAAAAATACTTGAAAAATAGCATTATAATAGCAAGAGGAATAATTAAATCCAATAAGCCAACACAATTGATTAGAAGTGACTACAATGGTATAAAAAAGAATATGGATTTTATTCCTAATCATTGATAGACTTCATTAAAAACCATAAACTAAATATTAATGTATGGATTTTATTCCTAATCATTGATAGACTTCATTAAAAACCATAAACTAAATATTAATGCTAACTCTAGTATAATTTTATATCTAATCATTGATAGACTTCATTAAAAACCATAAACTAAATATTAATGCTAACTCTAGTATAATTTTATATGATAAAAGCATCTACAAAATAAGTATATAAAATATTAAAAACTCGTGAATATCTCTCCCAAATATTCCTAATTTTACTCAAAAAATTAGGCTATTCTATAAAATATTAAGAAAATATTGTCTTTTATTATTTTTATTTCATTCTTTATTGAGTCAAGATCAAGCCTTCTTCACTTTTATCTTTTTTTTTAAGCTAATTCTGGAGTAGTGTCTTCATCATGTACGTCGATTGTAACATCATGCTAGATCTGGACTTCTCATGCTATTATCTTTCCTTAGGCTAATTCATTTTTTATCTTCCCATCTAACTTCACAAGTAATTTGAATGAGAATAAATATTAATGAGAACAAATGTTAATGAGAAAATGGGTATGCTTGGTACCAAGCACAAATTTTATGCTTGGTAGTGAGGTGTTATATTCTCATCCATTCATTCTAATTCCCAACTACTCCTCAACTCATATGAATGTGGGTCCCGATTTTAATGAGTGAAGGGGAATATGCCACCTCACTACCAAGCACAAAAACTTATGCTTGGTACCAAGCATTCATCTTTAATTATCTCTCTTGACCGTATGTTTGTTGGCTTCGTTGCATATAATGAAGCCATCTTAATAGTCTTTACTTTTTTCTGAATGAAAGCAAGTTCCAAACATCTCATGGTTGAATTTATCTCTCACGTTATGTTAGCCTGTATCTACAAGTTCATCCTTACATTCTCACTTTTTGGGTAGCCTCCATCACGTGTAAACTATTTTTTGATCATGTTGCATTATAATATATAAAAACATCGTTGACCTTATATTGGTCATTTGAACCATACTTAAAATAATTACTTGATATATTCTAGTAAAAGTAATTAAAATAATGATTAAAAATTAAGGTCTAATAAAAAACCGAACCCTTAATTTTAGTAAACATGAATTCAACTCACTCTTAAGTATGTAATTTGGGTGGTTTGGGCCCAGCCCGAAACACGTTGGGCTAGGCTTCTAAGTAGGATTTGGGCAACTCTGAAACCCAAAACCAAAGAGCCAAGACTGGCTTGAAAAAAACCTAGGCCCGGCATGTTGAGCTTCTAGTCCAAGTTTGGGCAGCTCTCAAAAAAGCCTGGCTTAATGAACATGGGTCGTGGCTATATCTAACTTAAAGTAGTACAAGATGGAATTTAATAAGCATACATTGTATTGTATTCGTAATTTTTAAATAGGTCTGAGAAACATATACCACAAATCCCCTCAAAATCTTTTCTCTTTACCGGCGTTTTTTGACAACCCAAAAATTTTACATGATGGACATTGTTCAACTACTGACATCCGCGTAAACAAACAAAGAATAGGCTCTACAGATTTTTGATCTGATAGGATTTTGTTGAGGGGTTCACTTTTAGGCAAAATCCATTAGAATCCTTGTGGGGTCCAAGTAACCAAGCAGCCCCTTAGGAAAGAAACTATTTTACTTATTGGAAAAATCTATAATGAAAACCAATATGATTACAGTTTGTAGTTGTTTTAAGGGTAAATTTACAAAAAAAAACCTTAACTTTGAGCATTTCTCTGATAACCCTCCTCAACTTTAAAATTTCACAAAATCCTCCATTAGTTTTGGGTTTCACAGCAAGCCCACTTCAAGTTTCAACGTTTAAAAAAACCCTAAATGTAAGAACCATAATTTCTCCCGAAAAAATACCCCTCATCTATTAAATATCTAACTATAGAACCAAATAGTTTACTCAAAGAGAAAAGCTATTGTGAATATGTTAAAAAAATTAGTAAAATTGTGATTAATGTTAATACGTAGGGTTTTTTTATTACAAAATTTAGCTAGTGAGAGTCAATAGACGCCTTTTAGTTTTGAGGTTGTTTCATTAAATTTTTTAAAAGATTCTAACATTATTATTTTTCTGTTTCAATGAGAATAAAAGTTACTCTCACAAAAATTTTCTATTTTTTAAATTTATTAAATGATGTTAGAAACATCTGATGTGAATAACTGTTTTTAAATTCTTATGTTTTTTCTATAAATCTTCGATTTTGAGGGTTTTTTGTCTTTTTTAAACTTTAGGTTGCTTTATGAAAATTACAAACTATTTATGAGTCGGTGTATTATTATTGAGGATTTGAAATTCTCATGTTTTTTTGTGAATTTTTAATATTTAAGGTGTTGTTTAAAATTTTTAAAATTTTTTAGGATGCTTTATGCAAATTACAAACTACTAATGGGTCTTTTCTGTTCAAATTGATTTATACTATTAATTAATGCCTTCAGTTCCTAGCAGAGTTCTCATTGCAAATGCTACATTAGACTTTTTAGGAACCATCACTTGTTTGCTTATAGTTTATGGTGTGTAGTTTTAAGCTTAACAATTACGTAAAAATTTTCCTACTGTCATTTTGACACATTAGTTAAGTTAATAAGTGGACGCAAGTAGTAAATATGAAAAGCATTGATGAAGGAAAAGAAGAAAAGAAAATTTATCCTTGTTCATAAGTATTGACGTCCTTGTATTTATTACTTCAAAATCACAGGATGTTGGATTGATTGAAATAGTTAAACAAAATAAATCGTCATAGCAAATAAATTATTAAAGTCCTAATCTTGATTCGAATAGAGGGTGCACAGACAACAATCAATCACTAACAAAAGAAAAAGAAAAACTTATTAATCTTTGAAGAACCTTTCTATTTACAGTGGGATAATAATTTTAAGCAATGAAGACGACACCAACAAAAAAAAGAAAATAGAAATTATTATAAAAGAGGAAAAAGGAAAATAATGTAAGACAATAAAGAGACATACTTGTTGAAGAAGACTAAAGTACTATCGAAATTGTGTAGTTCTTGATTTATACATATATGTAAGCATGAGATGTTACATATATATGAGAGGATAATAATTATAAATATATTTATATTTGGATAAAAATTATGTAATTTTCTTGATGTTTGAAATGTTGTTTCTTTTAATAATTCATTTGAAAATCAAAACCTACGTGTGAAAAATTCATAATACATGTGCGTGATTAATAAAACCACCGTAGCAAGCTACTCCTACCAATTTCAAAGTTGATCATTTGAAATTAATAATATTTGATGATAGAATAATTAAGATTATTTAATTTGTTGATGTGAGCAATTATATACATGTTGAAGAAGACATTAACAAAAGAGAATAATTAAATACACAATATTACTAAAGAATAATCATAAAGATAAAAAGGAACATACATGTTGAAGAAGATAAAGTTACCATAAAAATTATATAATTTTTGGTTTATATATAGGCATGAGATGTTGCATGTTATAGGATAACAATTACAATTAGAGTTTTCTTTGTATAAAGATTGCAAATTGTATAATATTTTATTACAATAACAATAACACAATTCTTATCAACAATTTCATATGCGTAAAGTCTATGCCTCATACAGATTAGGATTAGGGTATTTAGTTCAAACTGAATAATTAGGATAGCCTTTAAGTAGTTCATTTAAACTTTGAAGTTTGTGTCTTAGTTCAAACTTTAAAGAAAGAGAGGAGGTATAATTAGGATAGATATTTAATTCAAATTCCGCATAAAACGAGAAATGTCGAATGAACTTGCGCAAATACTAGCAAGCCCCCATGAAGCTTCTCACCCCCTAAAACTTGCTCAAGGTAGTCAAGCACACCCTACTCAGCTGCTCCTCGTAAGGCCTAATGACTAACAATATAAACCTCTTGCTCGCATTCACTAGCCTCTTTGCCTAAGTCACTGTCACCAAACTCGTCTCCTGTGGAAGAGATGCCGAACGAAAGATGAATTGCTCGTCATCTTTGGTGAACTTATACTTCTGGGCTCGCCTATCGTAGACCGTAAACCTATTCCATAAATAAGGATTGCCCAGTATTACTTAGCAAACATCCAATGGAATAACATCGCAAGTGAAATCATCAATATACGACTCGTGGAGTGCAAATCTGAAAGTGCATTGGTTGACCACACTCAATCACGCCTCCTTCTGAATCCACCCTAAAGGATACAGTTTCAGATGTTTAATCGTCTTCAATCCCAGCTTCTGAACCAAGGCCTCGGATATCAAATTCTTCCGGCTCCCTGGATCTACTATAGCATTAACCAAGTAAGTCTTGACCTGCAATTTCAAAACAAAGAGCTGCTCCATCGGGTCTTCGTCCTCAGTCATGATCTGTTTCCCCACTATAAGGTTGAGACTGCTATTGGATTCTATCATCCCAGAAACTTTCTTCAGATCCTGAGCTACTACCTATGCCTTCTTCTCCTCCTTTTTCTTCAATCCTTTTGGCTTCAGATGAGGACACTTCTCCCAGCAACTATCAGCTACGTGCCCTGTCTATTTGCAGTGATTGCTTGTCAATCCTTCCTTCCCCGAATCACCCTTCTTCTTCTCTTTTTTAGGTTGACAGCAACTAGACTTGCCTCCCATCTGTTTGGAGTCTCCCTTCGTTTCGTTGCCCTTCTTTTGCCTGCCCTTAATGGCAATGGCCTTCATACTCGCTTCTGCCATGGACTCGACTGTGAACAACTTCATCTCCTTTCAGATATATTTATTTAGACCCGCTATATACTTCATAAAGATGTAATATTCCTCTGTCGCGATGTTGAGAACCATCGCCTGCTGCTGGAACGCCGTTGTATATTCTTGAACGGTCTGGTTGAATCTTTAGCGTAATCCGTACCACTTATACCAACGCTCCTCAAGGAACCCTACTGGGTAGAACTGCTTCCCCAGTAGCTCCTTGAATTTGTTTCATGACACTACCTTCCGTTCCTTCTTGCAATAGGATTTTCACCATGTCAATGCATGTATCGAAAGCTTCAAAGTCGTGAACACAAGCTTCTCCTTGAATGAATATCCGTAGAGGGTAAAATACGTCTCCATCTGCTCGATCCAATCATCAAGCCTCTCGACGTTAACACTCCCATCATAAACATGAATCTCTAACTTAAAGTCTATCTTTAAATTCTGGTAAGAACCCTTATCCCCTTGATGCGGAACAGTTTTGATAATCTCGGCCTCTCTATCAAAATCAGATTCCTCGCCTTCTCCATCGGACTCCATAAGTTTCTTCTTGCCTTTCGAAGAAGATTCCTCCTTTTTGTCCTTTTCTTAGAAGATATTAACGAGTTGTGTGAGAGTTGAACTCATTGTCTCCATCTGTTTCTCCATTGCATCTAGCCTCGCTGAACTATCTCATTTAGTTATCTTCTTCTTTCTTAATTTATGGACTCCTTCTAATGAAATAAAGATCTCGCCTAGCTTCTTATATTGCGATCGAGTCAGGACCATACACAGAATGCCCCCTTCATAGGATATGATCGTTCTGATACCAACTTGATACGAGTAGCCGTGCGAGCACCTTTGATCGTGGAATTATCAAAGGTGGGTTGAGAAGAAAATAACAAGAACACAAGAATAATTCAGTGGTGTCGAAAGAAAATACATTCTCTAGATTATGAGAATAAAATAGTTTACAATCTCTTACAATCTCACTAGGATTGAAGAATAATCTCTCTCAATTCTCAAATACAATCTAATCTCTCTTGATTGCTTTCTCCTTTTTTTTAAAACCCTAAAACAATCTCTTATATAGGTGTAACAACGTGGATGGAAAAATGGTAAATAACCAAGCCCAAACCTCACAGGAATTCGTGCAAACAGAAACTCAAACGAACCAGGAAACCGTCGATGAGTCGACTCATAAACATGCATGAGTCAACTCATGCTAAGTGAGTCGACTCATGATGAGGTGAGTCGACTCGTCAGAAACTTTCGATAAAACTGCTAGGTTTCGTGAGTCGACTCATGACAGGCATGAGTCGACTCAACCTGATGAGTCGACTCATGTATATGTATGAGTCGACTCACGAGCTGAAAACTGGATGCTTCGATTCTTCGATTCATCATCTCGTTCCACGCTTTAACCTGCGTTCTACTGTATTGTTTTACCCCTCTATTCTCAAGTTATTATGAGAATCATCTATCCTCAAGCTCTCATGAGGATCGCTAAGTTCCAAAGAGAAGATACACCCGTATCAATAGCGTCCTAACTAGTTGTGATCTCTTGGTAGCTCTTAGGCTTGGAGTTCTACTCCTATGAATCACATAGTTTTTTATGGCTGTCTTCTTTGTTCTCTTCATGAATTTGCAAAGTGGGATGTCCTCCTCCCCAACTACCTCCTGCTGTGTATGCACATCCTCATTCTCAAGTTGTGTACCCCCTCCACATCAACTCTTTTCTTATTCAACTACTCGTCCTCTTCATTCTTAGTTACTTCATCTCTTCCTTCTTCGTTTCACTAAAATGCTCCTGAAGGTTACCATCTTCATAATCATGCACAAACTCATTAGCAAAGAAATCTCTATCATCATCATGTCGGTCGACTTCATCCATGGTTGGCTTTCCTTTCTTTTACTTTGCAATAAACTTCTTCACATTTTCTTTTAAAACTTCAAGTATTTTGTCATCAGATCCATCGTATCCTTTAACTTTTTCATTAAGCCTAAAAATCTCATTCATAAATGTTTGACAATACAATTTCTTTGAATGCCTCAGTGCATGACATATTCTTTGATTTAATTTAGCAATATTTCTCCCGATGAGCTGCTTCTCAATGGGTATCCTTAATCTCATCTTCCTTTTGAAAGGCATCATCAATAGCGTTTGATATAATCTGTAAATTTAAAAAAAAAATAAAAAGTTAACAATTGCTTTGTAAACGTTAACAGGTAAAACGCTAAAGTTCATACACATTATTTAAATCACAACAGATACTGGCTATAGTTCACATATACGTAATAAATATTAATATGCAAGCGAGTAACATTAATATTGTTTTCATAAAAGTTAATAGTTCGTGTGATATACTTAATAGTTAAAACTATGCACTTAATAACACTGGTTAAGAGCTTACCAAACCTATTGATGATTTCTTCTTTTCTTCCTTCTTTTCTTCCTTCGTTTCTTCTGCAGGCTTCTTCCTCCAATATGCTCTCTGCTCCTTAATAACTTTTTCTGGAGAAGGTTGTACATGATGCTTCTTTACTGGGAGTGGTGGAATCTCTTTTCTTCTAATCCTTAATGAATTATCTTCCCTCATATTTGGCCTTCTGAGTGGATATTTTTTAACCCATGGGCCAAATTCACCTATATGTTTCTGAACTACAGCAATGCCTATTTTTTTTTATTTTACAATAATTGTTTCCTTTAGGAGAGATCCAAACTTCTCTCCAGTCATCATCCAACTAGTCAGTAGTGGCTTGAAACTATTGCTTAGGGTATTTTTTTAAATCTCTGTCATTTCGTAGTACTAGAGCTCTAAATAAATTGTTCAAATTAATCAGTTAACATGCACTAATTATCTGTTTAACATGAAACAAGTAAACATTCTCATGTGTTGTATTAGTTTAACATCAATCACTCAAATGCGGTATTCATCAAATGTAGTTAACACTATCCTGATAAAGATTAATATGTACTGATTTACATTGACATGAACCAATTAACGTTAATTGCCTTAACTTTAGTTGACAGAATACATAGAAGCGTTCACGTGCATTAGTTAACCATAACAATAAAAAAAAGTTAATATAACTTACAAGAACCAGAGGCACGCATCTAGCACATATGAAACCCCTGGTTTGTTCAGACATGCTCTAGCTATCTTAATGACTTTCTTCATCTGATCATAAATGAATTTCCCTTATGGCACATTCTCTATTATTTCAATGCAATCAACATACTTCAACAAGAGCCTAGGGATGTCTTGCACACTGCTGGGGCACCAAATCATTGAACATTAATAAAGAATCTGCAGCAACACAGTTCTCAATATCCTTCTTCTTTTTTGATTCAACAAGAGATTCTAGTAATCCTCCCACATAACTTCGCATATTCTTTGAAGCTTATTTTTTGTTTCTGGTAAATTAATCCACAAAATACTCCATCCAAATCCTAGTGTGATAATCTCTATTGCTATAAATTATTTGCTTATCAATTGGGAAACATGTGTGATCATGAACCCAGTCCAAATCAAAATTAAATATCTTTTCTCTCCCACTCTCATCGGGCAAAGCAAACATCACTTCACCTCCTATATAGTGACTCAAAACAAGTTCAAGCGTGGGTCGATCTACTACTGGGGGTCAAATATTACATAATGCTCAAATGTGCACCCATCGTACGCATCCCAGTGACACTGCTTCATTCTCGGTTCAAGTACTTTCATAAAATTATAGTATGCACTAAAACTAGCGGTCGACCTAATTTCTGCAGCCTGACCAGACTTTTTTCTATAATAAAATTTAACACTTAACATCAATCTATCTAAACTTAACATCCAATAGCCAATAGTAACAACCAACAATGAAATGTAACAGTTATGCTATACCCCTTAACAACCATTCACTAAACTTGTTATCGATCAATACAGCTTAACATATAATGTGTAAAGTCAGGTATCAGATACCAATATGATCAACTAAACTCTAGACTTAACAGTTAATGAGAAACGTTAGCATGTTATAATGATATGTAACAACCAATTGTTCATCAGTAACAGTAATATGTTAAATTTCACAGATCCATACATATAGTTCGCAATGCACCTACAAAAATACATAGTTATCCTTCCATACAACATTTTCCACAGTTTTCTCAAGTAATCTTCAGACAATTCATCCAATATAGATTCACATTTTTCCGTAACATATTCCACAGTTTGCCATAAATTTGGAAATTTAACGTAAACTTACTTCTTTCTAGATTTATCTAATTCCTCTTTTGAACTTGGATTTTTCCTCTTTCTTAATAACCCCTTTTGCATGCCCAACAAGGTCTGGGTGGCTTCATTAGTTCTGTCATTCCTTGATGATGAAGCATGAGTGGACGAAGACATGGAGGGGGATGAGAGAGCAGACGATCCATGGTCGGTCTTCGACGGCAAGGGGTGACCTTTAAAACTCTTCGGCGGCGAGGAGGGTCTTTAAGGGTCGTTGAAGGCGAGTCTTGTCGCTCGTCGTTCATCGCCGACGGTTCCTGCTCTTGTAGCGAATACAAAAAACGATGAACAACATTGAATTCATCCATAGTGTGGTCATTTGTTCCAGATTTAAGGGAATCTAGGTTTGCCGTGGAGATTTCGGCCATTTCGTGACTAAATTGAGAAAACGCTAGAGTGGGGATTTAGGGTTTTTACCTGATCATGTTAACCTTAGAGCGAGCAAGAAAG
>NC_033797.1:131671711-131730455 GCF_001876935.1 Asparagus officinalis
GGTAACTGGTTAGGGGTAGTCTAGGGTTTTCATGTTATTTCTCTCACTCTGCTTAGTTAGCAGGGCTGAAATTAATTTTTTTTGATGTATTTTGGGTTTATACACAAGCACATAGGGCTAAGGCACATAACTTTATAAGATTTGGGGCCTTGACACAATTTTTTCTTAAACTTACTTTTAGAGGCTGTTTGGTTTGCTACAAAAATAAATTACAACCAATTTTGCATGCAATATTTGTTACAGAAAATCAATTCAAAATTTGATGTTTAGATATCTACAATTTTATTTTATGTAACATGTTTCTAAATGCAAATTTATTGTTTGGCTGAAAAACAATTAGGCAAAAGCTACAAAATTTTAAAATTTTGCCATATAAAGAAGTTTTGGTGTAGATAGTTTATCTTTTTGGATTTAGAAAGAATTTTTTCTGAAGAGATGGAATTATTTTTGTTTTTTTAGTTCTCTTTTTCAAAGTCTGCTTTTCCCTCCACCGAATTGGATGTAGCATTTGTTGCAAGATTTTATTACAAAATGCAAGCCTATTTACCTTTTCTAATTACAAAGTCATAAACCAAACAATATATTTACAAAAGCAATTGTTCTATTTCCGCTTGCAACTCCATTTCTATCCAACCAAGCAGCCTTTTAATGACGCAAGAAGTAACTGTGATTCACAGGGTACAATATCCGTTATATTAGGCAATTATGATCATGAAATCATCAAATTCTCTACTCCAGACATTTGACCCGCAACATTGCACACAAAAATAATGAGAGAATTACAGTCATTGCAGTTCTGCCCGGCAACATTAAGAAGACACTGGATGGATCACTGTCAAGGACAAAATCTTGTCAATGCAAATGATATTTTTGAAAAACAAAATGAAGCCCAACACATGGAAAATAAATTTAAAAAAAAAAAGCAAGCAAACAAGCAAGCAATTGATTCAGAAGGCAGAGAACTAGAAAACATTCCCTTGTGCAAGCAACTACATTCAGCAAAATGTCACATCTTGCATAATAGGCGCAATGCCTTGTAGTAATATAAGTACGAAGAGTGAAAAAAATAAAGGACCGAACAAAAGAAACAGTTACTTCGAGCTCCTCAATATAATGCCCTGCGGCCAAGTATTGAGAGGTGGCATAACCTCCAATACTCCCAATAGCTGATTTGCATCCAAGGAAGTGCTGGCCGGAGATCAATTTGCAAGGAAGCCGAAATCCTGTGAAACTTGACATTCAGTTGTCATGAATACATAGGATTAATTCCTTTTATGTACCCTGATGTATGGTGTGATTACACGCATGGCCTTAAGAGTCTTTAAGTATCTGCACAAGTAATCTTGAGATTATTGATTTTAATTACACGGGTGATCCTGGAGTTCACTTCATTATTTCCTTCCCAACATTACCCATGAAGATACAATTAGTAATCTTAGTATAATCCATGTAGATACACCGACTCCAGACTCCAGAATTACCCGTGTAATCACACCATACCACATGGTACCTGAACTTAATTAATCCACGAATTAAAAAAACATAAAGCGAGAACAAAAGCATGACCAGGTGATCACCTCTGTCCACTGAGAATCCCATGAAGTGAAGGTCCATCAATAAATGACCTAAGCCTTTGAAACAGATTCCTGTAACTAGGCGCCATGATTTGCACTGTAGTGATTTGTATCCAAACTTAGTACTTACAGACAAATCACAGACACCAAGGTAAAAGCAAGAAACTAAAACTGAAACATCTATTGCTGAAAAAAGTATACATATGTTGAGTTGAGAAGGGTGGCAGACACAGAATTATAATATTACTCTCTCTTTTAGTAACACAACCCTCAACACTTCCTCTAATGCTATAACACATTCTCTCTAGTACAAACTCACTCTCTTTTTGTTACTCCCAATCGCTACTAACTCTCAATTGAGCTCTTTTATTTTGCTATAGACTCTCTGGTAATGGGATGCCTTAAAAATGAGGATTGATGATCTATCTATAACAAACTTAAGTGGGTTCAAATTCACTCATGTTTATTATGCATATAGCTCTTACACTAAGGCTACAATAGCCTTTAACACTTGATTAATGTTAGATAAGGTTGATGAAGAACGGTGCTAAGTTCAATATGGTATCAAGAGCAGACAGTTACGGATTGACTCTCTCCTACAGTGATCCTACCAGCATTACTCTTGAAGACTGTAATTTGTGTGCAATTTAGGTCTATGAAGTTGGTTGGTCAGATAATAGACTTGCGTGGAGATGTTTCAAGTGGAGATATTGAAGTTGTGTCGTGGCACGGTACGGGTCTAGCAAACACTACCACTACACTCAGGAAGCTCAGCTAAATAACTATGGCTATCGGGAGACCTGTATGAAGTTCTATTTGCAAGGATAGGATCTCTGGGAGGTAGTCAAGGTTGTTCAAACCTCAGAACCTCGCGAAGCAGGATAGGCGATGCACTAAAGTAGATCTCATAGACTGTACTCGATATGAGAAAATTCTGAAAAAGGCATGGATATGTTCGCCACACTCTTGTCAAAGAAGAGCGTTACATGACTTCAGCGCCTTGACAATCAATTAACAACTATACAACAGAAGGATCTGAATCATCTAATAATTAGTTAGTATTTTGAACTAGTAAAATCATTCTATTCAAATATTGCTTAATTAGATTCAGATTCTAAAGTATAGGATGTCAGAATGGGTTTACAAAGTTAAGATTTAACCAGATTGATACAGTGATGGACCCAGGAATTTTTCCTCGGGGAAGGGAGGCAAATACAACCATCATATTTACTTTCAAACTCAGTGAAAAGCTATAAAATATATGTGCTAAAACAATGCAAAAATTCTTACACAAATATTAAGAATTAGAGAAATCATAATTCTCTTAATGCAAAGTTCAAAAACATTCTTAAACAAACAAATTTAGACTAATTGAGTTGTGCGCGACATTCTTTCATTGATCTAAATCCATCTATGATTGAATTTGTGCTAAATTTCTTGGCAATTTCTTTTTCTATATACAAGATTAAGGAATCATTCAAGAATTCGTTTCCATTTTGTTCCGAAGTTTTATCTTCATTATCTTCTTAATCGAGAATGCTCGTTCTGTAGCTGTCGTTGATACTGGAAGAGTAAACACAAGCCGAATCAATCTATCAAAATGGATAAGTTATTGACTGCCTTGTTCTTGTTAAGCCTTGGCTTAATTCGTGAACATTAGATGATATTTGTCATTCGAGATGATTACAAACATCATGCTCATAATGTTGAAGTTTCACTCTTAATCGCGACAGGTCTTCCTCTGTGAAATCCAAAGTATAAAACTTGTTTGCTAATCTAAAAATATCATTGATTTTAAATGGCATAAACATCTATCTAGGATCCAACGCGGTGCTCAAAACAAGAAACTCTAATGTATGCTCCTTGAACCTACTGTTTAGCTCCTACAATTATTGATAATCAATTGTTGTAAGGAATACGTCCACCCGATAATAATGCTCAACACTTGCATGATATTGTTTCCTTCGAGAGCGACCACACCTTGTAACATATCGAGAACTCATATCTAGGACATCGATGTTATGTTTCTCACAAAATGACTTGACTTCCTTAATAAATGTATTCCATTCGAATCTCTCATAATTTCAATCAATAATTTTGTACTTGAAACAAGATGCATAGCATTTAAAATATCTTGAGATTGGCGCTGCAAAGCTTGGCAGAGAAGATGGCACTGCAAAGCTTGGCGGAGAAGATAAGCGATCTCCAAAAGGCCCTTCATAAGATGCAAGATGAAAACAAATTCAAATGATAATAAATGATTCCAACCATATATTGCATCTTTACGTTGTGAGAAAGTCCCTTCTTGAATAAGGCCACCAAGAACTACAGAAGCCACATTGAACATCTTTAGCAAGCTAAAAATAGAATCTAGATGAGAATTCTATCGATTGTCTCTGACACGTTTTAAAGTGCCTACTTGATTAAGCCCTCTTCCAAACTCAACTTCATCCTTTGTGATCATGGATGCAAACTTAGTAGCTTGACCCTCCTTCAGTTTATCATTACGTTTGCGTGATGCACTAACAATATTGATGATGAAAACGAAGTCAGAGAAACAATGATGAACACAAGAAATTTCACAAGATGTTGCAACCAAAGCAAGTTGTAGACGGTAAGCTAAATAATGAATATGATATATAATATGCACATGCACATTCATTGCGAATTAGAGCTTGCAAGCCATTTCATTCACTTCTCATATTGCTAGCCCTGTCATATCACTGTCCTCTAATATTTTGAGCATCCAGTCCATGATGAGAGAGAAGTGAAAAAATGTCATTCTTCAAAGTTAAAGCTCCGGTGTCTCACACATGGATAAGCCCAACGAAATGTTCACGTGCAAATCTTTCTTTATCACCAAATCTCAAAACAATGGTCATTTGCTCTTTTAGATTCATCATGAGATTCGTCAACAATAATGTAAAATTTTGCATTACCTAATTCTTCTCGAATCTCCTTTTTAACTTTGCAAGAAAAGACACAGAGAATTTCCTTTTGGATTTGTGGTGATGTATAAGAGGCATTTCTAAGGGCATTATTTAATAAAAAAATATCTGAAACCTTTTCAATGTAAGAAGAAACTTTATAAATTATAAAATATTTAAGAGAATCCAAGCTTTCATCACGATCACAAAAAGCACAAGCTTGAAAAGTAAACTATCGAACTACAACAACTGAAACTTGAAGATGTAGCGGATTCGTTGCAACTTGTTAGAATTATGCTTTCGACCAACTTTTGAATGTGTTGAGAGCATTCACTAAATCATTGCTCGCTTTCACGACATTTTTATGCAATGAGTTAGGTTCTTTTCTAATATGCCGTAGGAAAGCATAATTTTCTCCATTTTTGATCTTTTTCCAAGCTCTAAAGCCTCCAACAATAAATTTTATTTTGTTCAATTCTTCCCGTTGGCTTTGCTAAAAAGACAACCATGTAAGCAGAAAGTTGCATCATTAGATGAAAGAATATTCAAGTCATGATGGAAATAATTCAAACCAAGAGCAACAAAAATGGCGATGATGGTTCTATGGACTTGATGGAGGATAATTTTGAAGTTTGCATTGATATGGGCCATCTCTCAAATAATAGCAACTGATCAAATCTGATTTACAAGATGCTTCCATATTGGTGAGCGGAGTCCAGGATCACGCTCCAAAGAAGAAAGATCTATATTTTTAGGTTCTTGAAACTTTTTGAGGTTGATCTACAAGTGAAGTTCCCGGATTTGGTTTAACATGTTCCAGCTTTTAAAGAAGAAATTTTGACTCTTTTATGTTCGGATCTTTGAAGCTTTTGAGGGCGCTCAAAAGTGGGAGTTTTCAGATTTGATGTAATTGTAACATGCTGCTCACTTTGAACGGATTGTTCAAGAGATTCTCTTAAAAAATTATCAATTGTAGTTGTTTTCCCATAACTACAAAGTTTCAATCTTTTTTGCAAACCTAACAAGTAACCACAAAATACAAATTATATTTATATCATTGGAATTTATTTCAAATCATAATAAAAGAAGAAATAACCTAAAGAAAGGATTCTAATTTTAATCTAATCTCAGTCATATCAATCTCCAAAACTGTATCTTTTTACCCAAGTACCATGAACCATAGGTTCAGAAGCAATTTAAAGCTAATTAATCTATATTGTTACAAAAAGTATTAAAGAGTTGGCAGTTTTTACCCAGAAACGAAGCCAAAGAGGTTGTTGACAGTTGAGGGTTCCTTTTGACACTTGAGTCCTTAACGGTGGCCTTTTGACACAGAGTCTTTGATGGCGGCCGAAAATGGCAGCACGGTGGAGTGAATTCGAGAGAGAGAATAGAGAGGCTAAAACATATTCGTGGAAAATATACATTAGAAAAAAAAATGTGAAAGGAAATAATTCGGCTAAAAAAATCGCAAGCGATACATGCGATCTGCATATTCTTGGGTTTGGAAACGAATTGGATTTGGTGTGAATATTTGGATATTTGAAGTTACGCCTTGGATATTTTTGGATATATCACTGTTTTAAAAAGCCTTCATCTAGTCTGCCTAGACGGTACCTAGGCTACCTAACTAGCGCCTACCACCTAGGTGGTACCTAAGCTGCTCACCTAAATTTTGGGAGTATTTAAGAAAATAGTGTCTGCTTACATGGACTGTACATTTTAGGCATTGATTGTGATTTTCTGCGTTGCAACCTCCACGTCCTCCAAACTCCTTTAACCTCCAAATATGAACACCTTAACTACCTCCTCAGACCTTCAGCAAAACCTCCTTGACCACCACTTAAATAAAAAAAGAAATCCACCTAGACACCAATTCAACACCTAAGCTTTCTATAACATTGACATTTACTATCAATTATTATAATTAAAAAATAAAAAAGAAAACCTTCTAGACTCTAGACGTCGGGTCCAACGCCTAGGCCTCCTAGCATTTTCTATAACCTTGTTAGTTATTATTTTGACTATTTAATATTTAAATATGCATGATTTATTATGGATCTAAGATTGCTATCTTTTTTTGTAAATTTATATAAATTTAATACGTATTTTTATTAATTATTATAATTAAATAATTTAAAAAATAGCCAAACACCTAGGCGTTGCTTAGGCGTACGCCTAATCACCTAGGTGTTTAGGCGCTGGCTCAAACGCTTAGTCCGCCTAGCGTCTTCTATAAAATTTGATATAATTGATTACAAACTCATTTAAAGTCTTATCAACCCGACACTATAAAGTGCATATCACATGCTATTATAACTACTATTTTTTTTTCAAAATTTTGGGATTGACCATGGCCACCCCTAGTCATGCTCTGTCTGTCAATGGATGGATCGATAGAGAGGTACAAAGCACACCCAGTGGCTCGAGAGTTCTCTCAACAATCCAGACTGATAATGATGAGACATTTAATCTAATTACCAAGATAATAACAATTCGAGTTTTTATAGCTCTACTAGCTAGCAGAGTTATAAGCTCTGACAGAAATGTGAAGAATGTCTTTCTACATGGCTTATTGAGAGATCTACATGGTGCAGTCCATGGGATTTCGGAGCAAGGAGAAGGCAATATATGTCTGCAAACTAAAAAAATCTCTCTACGTATTGAAACAAGCTCCAAAAGCATGATATAGCAAGATCGGTGAGATCCTTAATCAAATTGGCTACTCTATTGCTCTTGTAAATTCTAGCTTATTTATCAAGAAGACTGATAATGATATAGCAAGATTGGTGAGATCCTTAATCAAATTAGCTACTCTATTGCTCTTGTAGATTCTAGCTTATTTTCTGAAACAAGCTCCAAAAGCATGATATAGTAAGATTGGTGAGATCCTTAATCAAATTGGCTACTTTATTGCTCTTGTAAATTCTAGCTTATTTATCAAGAAGACTGATGATAAGTTAGCAGCCATTTTGCTCTATGTGGATAACTTAATTATCAATGGAGATGATGAAGTGAAAATCCAAAGAACAAGCGCAAATCCTTGAGTCAGGTCTAAAATGAAGGAGCTTAGTGGGCTAAAGCATTTCTTGGAGGTCGATCAAAGAATGGATGGATTGTTCATTTGCCAAGAAAAGTATGCAAATGATTTGTTACTCAGGTTCGGGATATTCAACTGCAAGCAAGTTTCAAAGCTGATGAAGACCAACCTGAGATTTGGAAGATTCAACTATATATCGACAACTGGTTTGAAATTTGATCTATCTGACAATGATAAGATTGGATATCGCATTTGCAGTTGGCATAGTGTGCTGATACATGCAGAAATCAAAGAAGCCTTACTTGGAAGTAGTTTGAAGAATTTTGAGGTATGACGAAGAGATAGTCAATCATGGTCTTCTGCATAAGAAAGATGGTAATTGTGAGCTCTACGGCTTGAGTATGCCGAATATCATAACCATCAGAGTTCTACTATTGGATACGTCTCTAATATCAGCTCCATTGTTGTATTTTGGTGTGGCAAAACGTGGCTTTTTCAACAAACAAAGGATTTTCATCAGTCCATAGACCACCTAACATCTTTACATTGCGATAATCAATTTGCAATTAGAATGGTGGAGAATCTAGCTTTCATGCAAGGACGAAACATATCAAAGTATATCATCACTTTCTACGAGACAATGTTCTTCAAAAGGAGATAGTAATGAAGCTGATCGAATAAACAAACAAGTATCCGATGTATTTATCAAAGCGCTACGTTACTCAACATTTACTAAATTTAGATATCTACTTAGGCTTAAAAATAAAGAATTGTTGCTAAGGGAGGAAAAGTATTGAAGTCAGCATCATCCTTCAACAACTTCGCCTAACATTGACTAAGTGGTAAAGACTATTGTCGTCCTAGCTTTGAAGCACAGATTCACCCCTGGAGGCCACGAATCCGTGTCCGACACGGATCCGTGCATGACACGTGCACGACACGTGTTGGACACAGTCAATCCGTGTCCGACATGGGTCAACGGTCAAATTAGGCTCGGACACGATCAAAGGAGCTCGAACACGGCTCGAACACTTTATTTTTAACTAGGCTCGGACGTGTAGGAGCTATATGCATGATAAGCATTGGTAGCTCACGAACCTGCTTTAGTTTGATATAAATGGATCATCAATCCTCATTGTTGAGACATCTCATTGCCAAAGAGCCCAGAGCAAAATAAAAGAGCTCAATTGTGAGCTAATAGTGAAAGGGAAAGAAATAAAAAGAGTTTGAGTTTGTAATAAAGTGTGCATATTTGTATTAGAGAAAGTGTTGAGGGTTGTGTTAATAAAAGAGGAATAATAATAATAATAATAATAATATATTTCTTTATATCCACCGCCATTCTCAACTCAACAACATAGACATCCTAGTCTAGTCAAGAATCCTTCATGTTCACAATTCAAGAATACCATCCTCTCTTTTTTTATATAGGATTCTAAACCCATAATACGGGGTTATGTGAAGGTCTAACGAGGGTTATCCCACAGGTTAATATGGCTAAGATAAAGAGCAAAAAATGAACTTGCAATAGGGGAGATGAAATTCAACATAAGAAATAGGTTTTTCACATATATACCTCAAGTCTTTGGTATTCCGAAGATTTACTTTCCAAATCTTACTATTTACAAATTTATCCGTTTAGGAACTGATCACATAAATAATTGATGAAGCAATTTTTATACTACGAGACGAGCAACATTACGTTTATTCATGTCTTTCAAAAGAAGGTGAGGGAAATAGGACTAATCAGATTTCCCTTGTTTGGTTACTCAAAAAAAAAGCAAAGGAAAAGAGTGATTAGGAGCCATAGTGTATTAATTGTCAAACCTACAATTTTTCCATTTGAAGGTGGTAAATATAAATACTTCATTTCTCTTACTCAGGGTTTCTTCCTTGTTTCTTTAATTATTTCATTCATTTTCCATGCAACCAAACAGATGATTAATCATCTTCAAAGTTAAATAAACGTGAAAAAATGTCCATCCAGGACTATAGATAACAAATACTATTTAGTGAACAAATACTATTTATAGATAACAAATACTATTTAGTGAACAGGCAAAGAAGGGTTTTACCTGGAGTAGCATAGTTAGTATGGACAAGAGAAACCACATTATTCAACACTGTGACGTTCGTTGTATGACTGGCTTTCCTTTGCTCCAATCCATAATGACCTGATAGGATTTCAAACCATATTCCAGAGGGGAATCTCCTTTTCCTTACCACCCACAGTAATATTTCCGTATAGGGGGTAGCATGAAGGATGGAAATAATTATCTCAATTATAATGCAGATTAAACAAACAGCGGCATATAAGATAGTGAAAAATATGTAGAACACTGAGGTCGTTGGTAGTAAAAGTAAGAGAGGTGTAAAGAAAAGGGCACCGACGACATGTTGCTCCACTGTATAATCATAGCTATCTAACCTTTGCCTAAGAGGATTCCATTTTCTTCCCCTGCCACCAAATCATAAAAGTCAGTTTGCTTTAAATTAAAAAAAAAGTTTCTGCGGCCATTAGGTTGCATGAATAATAAGTAATTCCATCAAAAAGAATATAACTAGTTGAAAGGAAATGTGCTATGAATTGAAGAGACCATAACAATATGCATTTTCGTATAAAAAGTAGATGAATGAAAAGCTGTGAATCAAAATGAACGGGCACAATATATCACATATACAAGGGACAATTCGTTGATAATCTATGATTTAAGGAATTGAATCTCATGATTAAAGAGAGAAAGTTTGTGACTTTGTTCTATATCATTTATCATAGAAACATAGTTTAAGATTGATTAATCGGCTGCTGCATATATGTTGAAAAGAGTCCTCCCTAGTAAAACCTATTCATCAGTCTCATACCTTTAGACATATTTCCAATCCAATTTTACCAACTTTTAGTATATCAAACTTGAGAGACCAACAGTAACTAATTCAATCAGTGCATTTCAATTCAATCGGTGCATTTCGAGTCATGGTGTGTTCCCGATCTGATTTGCAAAAACTAATGACCAAAGAATTAAAAGAAAAGTGCTAATAATTAACTTTCTAATAAGCATTGTTAATCTATTTATATTTAACACAAGCCTTTTAATATTTTCTTAAAATTGAGGACAGTTTTCTAGATACTATAGCATTTAAGTCTGAACTTAGAACTTCGACTATTTAGGGATTATCTGTTTGAACAAAAGTCACAATCGCAATCTGCCAAAGACAGTTACAATTGTTCAGTCTGCTGTAACTGCATTTTTTTGCAACCACAAATTGCAAACAATGGAAACAAACAGTTGCAAGTAACAGCAACTGCCATTTGTACTGCAATTGCAAATTTGCAATCGTCAATCTGCTAAACAACTCCTTGATGAAATTAGAGGTATATATACGTCTCTTCTCTGTCAATGTGCCCATAGACACTACATGCATAAATTATCAGAAGGATCCTTCTTACTCAAACAACCATGCTCTCACCCTGAGTATCAATCTGATTAAACCTACTACTTCGTATCATGTACCCTTCATTGTAGCACATGTATACCCATACTTGTACCACAAACCAAGGCATATGTTGATGCAGGAGAAACAAAGACCAAGGTTCAATTTCAGGTTCTCTGAACTGCACGAATGACATTGATTGTTTCAGTCATAACTTTTCCTAGGAGACCCCAACTGAGTCTCTGTTTAGAGCATTGGAAAGATTAATGAGTTTATTTTCTAATATATTTGGTTATGCATGAATTGGAGTTCTCTGGATAAAGTTATCTGCAGAATACTAAGGGGTGATCAATCTGGACTCTATCGACTTTTATGTTTTCTAGGATGTTAAGTTAGTCAAATATATCTTTTACTATTCCGACATCATTAATCTAGAATTATGAAATTCTCGTGCGAAGGTTCGCTTCAAGACTACATATATGATATATCCTAGTGGTCTAAAGAAAATTAGGGTGTTGAGTTTGATTATAGTTAAGCCTTGTGCTTTGTAATTGCTCTGCATTTCATTGGTAGGTTTCATTGTGCATGTTTATTTGTCTCTCGAAGGTAGGGTCGTTGGACTGGTGATTTGACATATCTACCTAGAGTGGTGTATCTGTATCTCTAGATACAAAAATAGATTGGTTGACTAACCCTATTTATCAGCCGCTTATTCTAAGGTAGTGTTTCTGTGTCCTTAAGAGTGATCGACAGCCTCATCATTTTCTCATATTTTCCTTTTATCCATCTCGACCATACCGTCCCGGTGTCATACGTAACATTATCCAGCAATAGTACGAATAAGATTTTAAAACACAAAATAATTTATGACAAAGCTTATTGACTATATGAGGCACAACAACTTAGAATGAACTCTAAAATGAAAGAGATGTATCCATTTACGACGCATATAATTGTTTAATATTTCAACACATTTACAAGCAAATTCTACATCGCAATCCACAACTATGGTAAGGATTATTGACATAGCATATCAATGATCACTTTAAACAATTATAACATGACAGAATATACTACAAAATAAAACCAAATGTATCAAGAAAAATGAAAAAAAGATTCAAAACTTGGGTTGTTCCAAGTCCAGACTAAGAGATATAAAGACTGTGTTCTGGGCCTGAGAGACTTTTGTTGGGCAATCTAGACATTTCAGGTTGTGTTAAAATAAATTGGCAACAGCTTGTAGAAAACCAATAAAGCAACTGTAAGAGGCAATGGAAATTTTAATTAAAATGAAGTAGGGCATTAAAATCAGGGTAAAAGACTAACTCAACTCTCTACATATGATCAGTCGCGTCCAAACAGATCACAAAATAATACCTTAACCTAAGCTTCAATTGTTAATAAAGCTTTGCTAGTAGGGTTCCTGTCAATTAGAGATATTACACAGGAGGGAGAGAGTGAGGGAGGTGTTAGAGTTGGCTATTGTCCATTGGGAGCAAACTTCCTGTTGGTGTTTGACCCACTAAAGTTGAATTTCCTTTAAATGTTTTATCAACCCAACATGATGGCTGGTTTGACCATGCCAATTGCCAAGGAACAAGATTCGCACAGTTTTCTCCCACTTTCCATGGTTTTACCTCCATTATTGTGAGGACAGGTCTCAATTGTAAATATCGCTTAGTTCTGGCTAGTACACAATTTGCATAGACATGTTTCAGGTTGGCTCTGGACTAGCTCCAAAAAATTTCATTCTTTCAGATGAAAGTTACCAAGATCCAACAAAGTCAACGGTAAAGATCAAATTAAAGGGAGTAAAGAAAGGTAATCCTAGTTAATAAATTCCTCTCCTTACGAAGTTCGAATTCTATAGTAATCACAAAATTTCCAACCCGTTTCATTATAATCTTACTGTAACTTCAAATTAATGACAATTACATGACTTTGGATTAATTTTATGTTCAATGGTTGAGTAATATAAGTTCACTTTTCTTTATCTAGCGCCCACTTAGTTAATAGTTTACAACTTTACATATTTATATTATATCAGCTCCTCAAACACTACACATGCAAAGAGGCAAAAGTTGGTCAATCTAGCAGTCATGAATAAAGTCTTAGAAATTAGCAAAATGTCCCTGCTTTTGGTCGAAAAGATCCGCCTACAGTCTCTACAACTCTTTCACAATAAGCATTGGAACCAAGTTCTTGAAACCTTTGAAAAGGACATCAGGAAGAAGTTACAGAATATATGGGTGGGTGGGTGGGTGGGGGGGGGTTAGAAAAGAAACACATATCTAATTATATATTGATGTGATTAAAGATATGTATGATAGAGTAACAGCTAAAGTAAGAACTAATGAAGGAGAAACTAAGTTAATTTTCTATAACCATAGGTTTACATCAATGGTCAGCCTTTAGCCGTTATCTTTTTACTTTAATTATGGACCAACTTACTAGACATATTCAGGATGAAGTGCCGCAGTGTATATTATTTGCTGACGATATAGTATTAGTTGAGGAGACAAGAACATATATAATTTCTAAAGTAGAAAGGTGAAGGCAAGCTCTTGAAACTAAATGTTTTAAAATTAGGAAAACAAAAACAGAATACGTGGAATGCATTTTTAGTAAAACTAAAAGAAGAAAAGAGCCTATAGTACATATTGATGGCCAAGAGATAGCTATAAGTAATCAATTTTGTTATTTAGGATCAATCATTCGGCATGATAATGAGATTAAGAATGATGTTGTTAATCGAATCAAATCAAATCATGATGGTTAAAATGGATGAGTGCTTCGAAAGTCTTATGTGATCGTAGAATACCCATGAGACTTAAAGGAAAATTCTATAGGACAATTATAAGACCAACAATGTTTTATGGTTCGGAATGTTGGGCAATTAAAAAATAACATGTGCAAAAAATAAGTGTAGCAGAAATGAAAATGTTGAGATGGTCTAGTAGGTAAATATAAGATAAGAAATGAATGCATCCGTAGTAAATTAGTAGTTGCTCTTATTAAGGATAAAATGAGAAAGAATTGATTAAGGTGCTATGGTCATGTACAACGTAGACCTTTTAGCGCACCAGTTAGGAATATTGATGATATTATAGTTAATGGAGTAAATAAATCTAGAGGTAGACCTTAAAAACTTGGTTAGAAGCAATCAAGAAAACCATGATTATGCTTAGCTTAACAAAGGATATGGCCCATAATAGAGCGGAATAGAAGAATACGATCCATGTAGCCGACCCCAAACGTTTGGGATAGAGGCTTTGTTGTTGTTGTTGTGTGTAGAAAGCAATATGGCAATATAGAGGAACTTGATGCCAAGCATAAATTTTTGTGCTTAGTAGTGAGGTGGCTTGTTTTTATCCACTCATTCAAATGTGGGACCACATTCATATGGAGTGGAGAGTGGACAAGAATGAGACTTCACTAAAAAACTCATGCTTGGTACTAAGTTCCTACTACACTTTTTCACTTGCATATATATATATATATATATATATATAATATATATATTATATATATATATATAATATATATATATATATATATATAATATATATATCTACAACATTCTTCATAATGAAAGCAATTCTATGGCTTGAAGTGTCAATACTTAAAAGTCATTAACATCACATCACCACCTAGGATATACAACTCTATTATGGAAATTACTAAAGACCTGCAATATTATTCGTGAATATATAGTTTGCAAATGTTTCTTAGCGCAGATTCATAAAAAATGTATCACATGGCCATAAAGAATGAAAAGAATTGTATACCACAATCCAACTGAGTAACTAAAACAGAGCTAGATGTTACCTAAAAAGGCGCCACAAAGAAGCCAAAGCCTGGATTTGTCTTGAATACAGAAATGACATCAACCAATGCAATGTTTGTATATGCAATGTTGCAAATTTAAGCATGTCAACACATAGAGAAGCAGAAACAGTTAAGCCTGAAAAGATTCCAGAGAGTGCAAGCCCTTTGATGAAATGCCACCAAAGGAAACCCAGAAAGAACCACAGTGTAGAGAAAACTTGAATTGCATTGAGTGAAACCATGCCAAGAAGCTCTGCTAGTTCAGTGTTTAGCTTAAAGCCTGCTGGAACACCCATCAGCCACACACAACCAGACCGCAACAAATTGTTGGTTATATTCTGAGCAATAAACACAGTTCCAGAGTAAACATATCCGCTGTTAGATAATACTACCATACCAAAAACATTTCCCATAATCACATCAATGGCAATGCTAGACCAGACAGAATGCTTCCTTATTGCAGCCATATGCGCATATTCAATATTTGATTGCTCTCTACCAGCCAAGGAAAAATTCACAAGTTTTAAGAAAATGTGCAAGATTTCATTCAAGTAAATGTTAACATGATATGCAATTTTGTGTTTACCTGAAACCAGTACTGAGAAGAAAAACTGGCCAATAAAGAAACTGACAACTACGAATGTGAATATTCTTCCACGTCTGTGTAAACACCTCATGTAGTATCATTGAAAAGAATGTATGCGGTCCAAACTTCAGAAATCTATGAGACAACTGAAGGACAACATAAGTGACAACAGACACAGATGCCAACAGTACTGCAAGCACATACCATAACATGGATAGCAACCTAAGAAATCCACATACCACACTGAGTAAGAAACTAATAATTAAATTAGAGTAAATGAGTTCCATAAAAAGATGATGACCTGGATATAACAATGAAGTTGATTGCAGGACATGTGGCAGTTGAAATCCCCTTCAGAGAAACCATAGCAGCACTTGCACAGTTAAGTGCCCACACCACTGCTTCCTGCAATTGAGATTCACTTCACAGGTGTATGTTTAACTGCTGAAGTTTGAAACCAGTAAAAGCTGTAAATATCTAGAGGAATTAAAGTCACGAGAATTACTAAATTAGAAGCTCTGGATCTCTCGTAAAGCTCATTAAACCAATTGGGCTTCTTGGAGGGTGTGATTGCCTGCTTGCCATAACCCCAACTTCTCACAGAAAAATGATGTCTACTATAGGTTGGAAGCTCATAAAGCATCAGCTGTATCAATAAAACGAAAGGATTATCTACAGGACAAATAGTAAGGTCATAAAGGGAGGCAATAATAGTTTCCTGACTTACATACGTGGACGTCGCAGTTGGACCAAGAAAGCCCATTTTGATGCATGTGATGGAACTCTGGGATCCATCTGGATTTTTTACACAAGATTCTCTGGGGATTTGGTAATAGGTGAATCCAGTTACCAGATTGATTTAGGATCTGACAACCACACCTCCCACTTTTATTATTCTCTAGACATGAAGCTGCAGAAAATGTATTTTCATTTCCATATTCGCAGCTGATGGTTCTTGTGACATCAGTTTCTACCGACCCATGAAATTGAGTGCCTTTAGGAGCAGGGCCACTTTGATGGTTTCGAATAGTCACAGCACATTGCCCAATCATACAGAATGTTGAGGCTTCTTGTAGTGGAATAGGCATCTTCAAGTTTATAGACTGAAGTAGTTCCTGCATCATCATCATCAAAGAGTAGGCTGTAAAGTTATCTTAATAAAATATAATCTTTGTTTTTCTATGTTACATAAAAGAAACATATGTTAGTGAGAAATGATAAGTAGAGTTGATCGCAAAGTGGATGGTTACGACGTACGAGCAAAGGCTTGACTATACGATAATATCACATAAATTTTGGTATCTTAATCATTATGTCAGAACAAGCAGCAATGGCATGGTTTTCTCCTTTAAAAATGATGCAAGACAAATCCTTGATGCAAATTATGACACCGAAAGTGGCTCCACACATAATAGATCAACTGTAAATACTAAAGGAGGATCTCACATTATATACCGATTTGACTAAATATTTATTCATAGTGTCTGGAATAGAAAGATTTTTGAACGAGCAGCAGCATATGAAAACATCTTGATCGCAGATTGGGTTGGATTTGTACAAACGTACACAATGTTACATTAAACGTTGGGCGCTTCTAGGCGTCTAACTTGACGCCCAACGCTTAGTCGCCTAGGTGGGCGCCTAAGCGGTTTCCGGGCGTTTTTTTTCTTTCTTCATTTAAGTGGTGGTCGATGAGGTTTTGCTGAAGGTCGGAGGAGGTAGTGGAGGTGATCATATTTGGAGGTTAATGGAGTTTGGAGGACGTGTAGGCTACGACACATAAAATCACAATCAAGACTTACAGGGTGCAATCTACGTAAGCAGACAATGCTCCCCTAAACGCTCGTAAAATCTAGGTAGACAGCCTAAATACCGTCTAGGCGCTAGGCGCTAATTAGGCGGTCTAAGTACCGCCTAGGCCTAGGCGTACGCCTAAGCGGACTAGACGGAGGTTTTTTAAAACAGTGAACGTACATGTAATATTTCATCATATATTAACATACCCTGGTGTTGTAATTATATCAGAGCTAAAAATGACTACATATTCTTCAATAAGACACGGTTCAAACTACAAATTTCAAACTTCAGCAATTAAGAGGCTTATGATGCACAAGTGATATATCATAAGACTAAAATGGGTAAACTAGAAGATCATATTATAACCAGGGTAAATTTCAGAAAACCCCCTTAAGTTTGGGCGTTTCTCAGATAATTCCCCCTTAACATTCAAAATGACACACAACCCCCTTAAGTTTTGGGGTTCTCAGAAAACCGAGTTCAACTTGTGGACGTTAAAAAAAACCCTATTAGTGTTAACAGCAATTTTTGCATGCATGGGTAAATTAGGCAGAGGGATAATTTTGCTAGTGAAACTTGTGGTTCGGGCTTCTAGCAGATTTTTTTTTCAACGTGGAAAGTTGAAGGGGATTTCTGCAAACCCCAAAACTTAAAAAGTTGACATGGTAAAAGTTTCTGGGGTTTCCTGAAATCTACCCTTATAACATTTTTGAAGTATCAAATTAGTCCGTCAAATCTTCAATAATTCCATATAAGTTCCTCACATGTTTGAAATTGCTCATTATTCCCCTAAAATCCAAAGGCATCTTACAAAGATTTGAGGGACCAATAGCGAATTAGTGAAGATTTCAGGGACCAGTAAGTATTATTGAAGTATCAAAGTAAACCTGAAGCTCTAGCCGTTGACCAAGAGCTACCAGAACCTCAGTTTCCGAAATCGCGTGAGCAATCACAAGATCAACCGATGTCGAAGAATCAAAGCACCAACCAAACAGCAGCAGGTTGGCGCTCGGATCCCGAGACGAGAGCTCCACCGGCCACCAAAGCCTGCATCGCTTCCTCGCCATTTCTCACATCACAATCGCACCCAACACTGAATAAAAAGGCGCCGTCTTTGGCGATTCTCCGGCATTTGAGGGCAAAATAAAATTTGAGGGGGGCGGAAACGCAGCGATTGCGATTTGCTAGTGGACGTTTTTTTTAACGGGTGTGAGAGGCCAAAGTAAGCCCTAGGTATCAATCGCGTTTAGGGGCTGTTTGGTTACTTTCCTTCACTTTCCATAGATGATTTTCCTTCACTTTCTTGTGTTTCCTTCACTTTCCTGAAAAATGTTTCTTGCGTTTGTTTCGCCCAAAAATATGCAGTAAAAGTACTTTACATCATTTTCTATTGTTTGGTTCAACTTGAAAAAAGAAGAAAATATGTAGTGAAAGTACTTTACATCATTTTCTGGTGTTTGGTTCAAACTAAAAAATTAAGAAAACTTGCTTGTGGTCACCATGGTAAGATTACCACCCAACATAATAGTTGTGCTCAGAAAAGGCCATTATTTCATTATCTGCCTTGCCATAAAGTTTATAAAGCAATGTTGGCTGCAATATATTACTGTAGGCAATAAAAATTGCTTTAAATCCTTATCAAAGAAGTTCAGAACAAAACTGCTAAAACCTCACCCGAAATAGCAAAAGAGGGGAAAACGCAGATATCTCCCAAACCGTAAGGAATTTGGCGAAATGGAGGAAGCGAACCGAAGCCTTCGGCTGGGTTCGGATGACTCCATCTCGTCGAGATAGGCGATTTTCATATATAACTCGTCCAATTCCGACTTACGGTTTGAAAGTTACGGCTTATTCTTCAATCCATGCTCAGCAGCTCGTCTGCAGCTCGAATCTGCCTGCAGTCCCAAATCCGCCTGCAGACCCAAGTCTGCCTGCTCGTCTGCAGCTCGAAATTCGCCTGCAGTCTCAAATCCGCCTGCAGACCCCAAGTTTGCCTGCGCATCTGAACTCGCCTGCGACTCGCCAGCTCACTGTCAACTGCCCACTTGGAGTATGGGAACAGTTACATCAGTGGTCAAATCCCACAAATCAAGGGAGAGGGCACAATACTCCAGGCCCGTCAGATGGCCGTCCACAGTACGAATGAGCGGACAGGCGCCGAAACAGCCTGCACCCTCATAAATGCGGCTCACCTCAGTTGTCCAGGCGAAGGGACGAGAGCCGCCGACGCTCGGTGGTTGGTCAGATCCACGCAAGCATCTGACAGCCGTTGTCACGCATACGAGGAGGGGCTTTCCCACTCCTACGTAGCGTGATGCAGAGCACAGGTCTTCGAATGACCACTGACGGTACGAATGAACATCAGGACATCTCTGAACGACGTGTGGTCACATCCCATAATTCAAGGAGCAGTCAAGCTGTCTCCCTCACATGGTCAAATCCCATGAATCAAGGGATGGCCCATGTCATCACTTGCCTACTAAAAACCATTTTCAGCCAGCATGAGAGGGGGATTGGCTGTTGCATATTCTGCTGGCTAATCTCCCAAAGGTTGAACCTGGACCTTTGCCAAAGGCTCCCTCATTTGAGAACCGAAGCTCCGGCTCCGGCAGCAACTTCGATCGGATCGTCCAAGGGAAGCAGACTCGGCACGAGCACCGAGCGAGGCGTCCTATCGCCACCGAGGAACCCACGTTAAACAAGGAGGGCTTTCCCTCCGCTTCTGTTGTAAACATTTGATTTATTAGTTTGTAATAAGCCTTTTTATCAATACAAACGAAGTTCCCTGTTTTCGGGAGATCAAAATTTACACCTACAATTACCCCGCCAATATATTGCCCCGCCAATATACTGTTGCTATAAACTTTGGCTGCATATCTTAAAAATAGCCCATCATCATAACACAAAATATGCAACACAACCAAAGGCCAACCAAGAGCTGAAACCAAGGCTGAGAGCAAGTTGAAACCATCACATTAATCACAAATATGGATCCTTCGAACCAACACAACAAAGAGCTGAAACCAAGGCCAAGTGGAACACAAATTCAGACTCAGCAAAAGCCAACACAACAATTTAGCTCCATAGACCAAGCAACTGAAACCAAAGGCCAGCTTCTAACTTGGATCATCAACATGGAAACAACAAACCAAACAACCAACATGGAAACAACAAACCAACACAAGCAAGACATGAAACCAAGGCCGAGAGAACACTGTCAGACTCACCAAAAGCCAACCAAGGCCAACATGGAAACAGCAAACCAACACAACCAACATGGAAACAACAAACCAACACACCTGGACATGAATCATCAACATGAATCAACAAACCAACACAACAAATTCAGACCTGCAACATGAATCATCAACATGGAAACAACAAACCAACACAACCAAGAGATGAAACCAAGGCCGAGAGAACAAATTCAGACTCACCAAAAGCCAACCAAGGCCAACATGGAAACAGCAAACCAACACAACCAAGAGATGAAACCAAGGCCGAGAGAACAAATTCAGACTCACCAAAAGCCAACCAAGGCCAGCATGGAAACAGCAAACCAACACAACCAACAAGGAAACAACAAACCAACACAACCAAGAGATGAAACCAAGGCCGAGAGAACAAATTCAGACTCACCAAAAGCCAACCAAGGCCAGCATGGAAACAGCAAACCAACACAACCAACAAGGAAACAACAAACCAACACAACCAAGAGATGAAACCAAGGCCGAGAGAACAAATTCAGACTCACCAAAAGCCAACCAAGGCCAGCATGGAAACAACAAACCAACACAACCAACAAGGAAACAACAAACCAACACAACCAAGAGATGAAACCAAGGCCGAGAGAACAAATTCAGACTCACCAAAAGCCAACCAAGGCCAGCATGGAAACAGCAAACCAACACAACCAACATGGAAACAACAAAGCTAGTTCAACTGGACATGAATCTGAAACATGGAAACAGCAAACCAAGGCCAAGTGGAACACAAATTCAGACTCGCCAATATTAATATCATCTTCATTAGCAACAAACCAAACAACCAACATGGAACCCCACTTGTAAACCTGTCAAACAACCACAGGCCAACACAACCACGGAAGCTGCACAAAAACTGAGCTCAAAAGGGCCAAACAAGCCAAGAGTTGCAACAAAAGTCAACATTTGAGGATGAAAATCCACACCAATCAACGTTTGACGATTCCAAAACCCTAGGGTCAACGCCGGTCAACGCGTAACCCTAGGTCAACCCCAGTCAACGGGTTGCACCAAAAGTCAACCTTTGACGAATCAAAACCCTAAGGGTCAACGCCGGTCAACGCGTAACCCTAGGTCAACGCCAGTCAACGCGTTGCGACAAAAGTCAACCGTTGACGATCCAAAACCCTGGGGTGGACGCCGGTCAACGCGTAACCCTAGGTCAACCCCGGTCAACGGGTTGCAGCAAAAGCCAACCTTTGACGAATCAAAACCCTAAGGGTCAATGCCGGTCAACGCATAACCCTAGGTCAACGCCGGTCAATGCGTTGCGACAAAAAGTCAACACACGGTGATCCAAAACCCTAAGCCAGCATAATGTGGCGGAGGTAGTTCAAAGTCAACTCAATGACACTAGCCAAATTCAATCCACCAGCTGCAAACTCGAGACTCCGACTACGGCCAAGCGATAAACGCAGCGCCGGAAGAACCTCGGCTATTCGTCAAAGCATCGAATAGACCGAAAATCGAAGGAGACAAGAGTTGAAGCTAACCACAGGTCCTGAGGCCGACTGAAGGCCAGACCAATCACATCCAAAGTATTCCAGCCTCTCCTATAAAAGAAACGAGTCAGGAACACTTTGAAGGGGGGTATCTGTAGGCATCGAAAACTGCCTATAGTTCTCCACAACCGGTTCAGTGTTAACGAACAACAATGAACATCACCATCCGACCCACATGAGCCTAATTGACGTCGATGAACGATTGAAGTGAATCGACGAGTTATGTGAGCAGATAGGACTTCGGAATCACGAAGACCCGGACCAATCGGGAAGCCCCGGCACTGTTCACAAAAAAGGACAACGCCCCTCGTGCCTCGGCCACTCTACAGATAATCCAACCATCAGAGCGGATCGAACTCTTCGTCACGTATCCAACGCACCCGGAATCACTCAAATCCGAATTCGTATGAAGAATCTACGGGGAAAACGGTTAAAACACACCTACGGACGTCTCGGAACCCCGAAACACCCCCAGGGGTGTCTCAGAAATTCCGAGACACCCCAGGGGTGTCTCGGAATTTCCGAGACACCCTAGGGTGTCTCGGAAAATCCGAGACACCCTAGAGACACCCTAATTCCGAGACACCCTAGGGGTGTCTCGGATTTTTGGAGACACCCCAAGGGTGTCCCAGATCTGTGCGGACACCCCTGGGGTGTCCTAGATCTGTGCGGACGCCCCCCCTCTTGTTTTCCTATAAATAGGACCCCCTTACCTCATTTGGAATGATCTGGATTTTTAGAGAGCCTCGGCGAAGCCCTGCTGCAGCAAACACTGATCGAGCACTTCAACCGAGGAGGAGAGGTCTAAATCAGCCTTCATCACCCGTTCTCATCCTTCCTTAGTATTAGCCTTTAGCGTTAATACTAAGAAGAGCTATTACCTGATCCTTAGAGCATTTCTGGAGCTTTGGAGATCGGCAACAAGATCTTCTTCATCCTTGGCTTATAACCGACTTTCGGTTAAATCAACTCTTTCATAGAGTTTTAAACTCGTTCAGAGTTCTCCACAACGTCAAATCGTGAGGAGAAGACCATGTTCCAGTGAAACAAGACATCGGATCGTCAACGAGAAGCAAACTCGATGCGAGCATTCGAGGGAGGCATCTCATCGCCACCGTGAAGAACCCAGAATTAAACAAAGGGGAGAATCCAGATCATTCTCTTCTCTTTTGTAATCAGAAATCCAATTGTAATCGAGAGTAGAGAGAGTTGTAATCATTCTTTTTCTAAGCAGTTAGAGAGAATAAAATCAAACGCAATTCTTTCATTCATTTTCATCATTACAAATTTTCCCACAAACAATCACATGCCTATTTCATTAGTATTCCCTCCCTTATACTTATCACAATAATCAACCCACATTTCCCAAGCTATTTGATCTCTACGATTCTTCCATACGTTTCTTGATTCTGCTTGCTCCCTTTGAGTTTGGGGTTGAGAGAAATCAACAATATTATTATCATCTTCATTAGCAACTTCACCTTCATCATCTTCGATCTCAACGGTCTCATTGAATATGTCATCATCCGGGTCAACCATTGCAATATAATTGTGAAGAACTGCACAAGCTAATACAATATCCACTTGCGCGCGAAAAGGGTAATGAGGTTTCGCGGTGAGAATTTTGAAACGATTCTTCAAGCAACCAAATGTAGATTCAATCTTAGACCTTAAAGAAGAATGTCTAAGATTGAATAATTCCCTTCTATTTTTAGGTGTTCTTCCTATTTGTTCCTTCAAATGGTAACGAACACCATGATATGGGGAGATAAAACCCGGCATGGTCGTGTATCCCGCATCACACAAGTAATACTTTCCTACAAATGCATGATTTGAAGGCGTTTAGTAAAAATTTTTGTCAATTCATTGAATAAACCAATATTAATTAAAGTAATTACTTAAAATTTAAGATATGATGAAATTACCATCGTAAACTTTCAAGCCATGAGGTTGTGGCCTACACAATGCATCTTGGAGGACTCTAAAGTCATTTGCAGAACCTTCCCATCCAGCTAATACGTAAGTGAATAACTTGTTTGGAGTGCAAGCCGCTAAAACATTTTGTGTAACATCTTTTCGACCACGGAATCGTGGTTGAAGACTAGCAGGTAGCGTAGCATCAACATGTGTACCATCTATCATACCAATATAATCCTAGAGAACAAAAAACTACAATTGAATCTTTTTTTTAAATTAAATGAACATGCTTTTAATCACAAATTAAAGAGAGAATACCTTGAAATAAGGATAGTATAGAGGGTTGCTAAGGATCTCTTGTGGAACTTCATTCCGTGCTTGTCTTAAAAAGCGTGGTCGTATGTGGCAAATAGCTTCTAACACTTTGTTGAAATACCTACTCACAGTCTCGCCAGATCTAATGAAATGTGACCTAATACTTCGATTTTTAGTTTTATGCCCTAAAATATTCAAAGTCATAGCAAGTTGCTCGTCCACTGTAACATGTCTTGAGTCTCGTAATAAATCGTTGCTCCTCAATATCTCTGCAAGCTTCATAAAAGCACCACTTCGCATTCTAACATAGTTGACACAACTATCACTAAATCCATTATATATGCGATCCAGGTGTTGTTTTCTATTTTGATATTGTATTATTTTCTCTTCACTAGGACCTGCACGTATAGATCTACGTCTACTTTGCATTCTCCTCATGAATACCATAACCATAACCAAGACAGATAGTACAACACCCGAACACATATTAACTACGGTTTCTTTATCGAGATCACCATCCATCTAAAATACAAACGTCATATTAAAGCAGATAGTAACAGTAAATGAAGATGGTTGTCTAATTATATTGCTAAGGTCCTACTTGCAAAATAAAAACATGTGTTGATTGAGGCATTAAAAGAGACGAGCTTTCATGATTTTGTCACACGTAATCATAAGTATCCTAACCAGACTACACTACTCAATTTCCCATGATATATCCATTTAACCATATATATCATAATATGATATACCATTTCATATTTGACAAGTTCAAGATGTGCATAACATGATTTGAATATCAAGATACCAAATAACAAGATACCAAACAAAGAAATCAAACAAATGATCAGGTCTATCTATCCATCACATAATTCACAAATCAACATGGTAGATGTTCCTTTGCAAAACTTAATTTCCCACACCCTTCAAAGTATGTCAGGTATCATTTTTTCCTTTTCTTAACGAAATCAATAAGTAAGTGTGAGTCCCTGTTCTTCTTTTCCCCTTTTCTTTACATGACAGAGATATGGTAATGATCTTATTGATCTTAAACCTGATATGATCTCCGAACCCGAGCAAAGATCCTGAACTAAAACCCTAGCTCAAAAATATACTTGGGTTTAGGGTTTTTTACCTGAGTAGCGCCCAATTTTCTCAAGAACAACGATCGTCTGGCCAAATCCCCAAATCAACCAGGCGATCGAGAGCTGAATCGTCAGGCCAAATCGTCAGGCCAAAACCTCAAGAACAGCGATCGAGAGCTGAAGGAGCAAACAGCCGTGCGAAGAGCAGGTGGCGGGAGAAGATGGAGGGAAGGAACGGTGCGGTGATCAGAAACCTAGGGTGAAAGGGGAGGGGAGGGGGGGAAACGAGATTTGATCACTTTCCACCAATATCGGGGTTTTTGGAACGGAAATGATCTTTCAGCAAATCGCCACTTTCAGCCCCATTTTCATTCGCCGCTCAAAACGAACCAAACAACCGTAAATGAAGAAAACTGACAGTTTTCTCGTCGTCAGTTTTCAAAATAGCCCCTTTACGACACTTTCAGCTCAAATTTGAGCGAAACAAACAGCCCCTTATTGTAGGAGGAGGTTTCGGGTTTGGTTTTTAGAAAATAATAGGACAAAATGTTTATTTTCCTCTAAGGGGTTCATTTCTTACAAACACAAGTTTGGGAGTTAGGGCCTGTTCGTTTGCCTAAAAAAAAAAGAGGGAAATCAAAGAAATGGAAAAATATTAAAATGAAGAATTGTTTTTGGAGTGTTTGGTTGGCTAAAAAAGAAGGAAATCAAAGAAATGGAGATGAAATAATGTTAGTTGTCACATTATTATTGGATGATGTGAGTGATTTTTTAAGAAAACTAGTTTTGATGTTGTTTGGTTGGCGAAAAAAAATAAGGAAATGAATTATAAGAAACTTATTTCCTATAGTTTGTTGTTTTCTTTTGTTTGGTTCATTCTTAAAAATAAGAAATGAAATGAGATGAGATGAGTTGTCATTGTATTATTGGGTGGTGTGACCCACACTTAAGAAAAGTGTTTTCACAACTTTTTGGGATGAAAACAAAGAAATGAAATGTTAATGAGATGAGGTGAATTGTTATAATATTTTATTAGATGATATGAGTGATTTGAAATGATGAGAAGAGATGAGTTGAGTGATGTTTGGATAAAAATAATATTTTATTAGATGTGATGGATGAGTTGTTAGATGAAAATAATATTTTATTAGGTGTGATGGATGAGTGGTTAGATAAAAATAATATTTTATTAGATGATGTGGATGAGTTGTTGGATGAAAATAATATTTTATTGGATGTTGTGGGTGAGTTTTAGGGATGGAAATGGAAGAAATGGTACTTTTTTAGATTTTCACCTTTTCCATTTTCATTTCTTGCTTTTTAGGAAATAAACGAACAGACTCTTAATGGAAAATAGGTTGTGGGATTCATTTCTATGTTTTCAAGTTTATTTCATGACTTTTTAGGAGGAAATTGGTTTCTTAAATTTGGCACTCATGCACAACATCTTTTTTTTTCCTCTCTCAACCAAACACAAAAAAAGAAAATCAAACACGTTCACATGAGTTTGTCGGGTGTTTTGATTTCCATTTCTTAGTTTCACAGCCAACCAAGCAGCCCCTTAAAATATTTAATGAACTATCAAGTTGTCTTTTTTAAGTATTATAATTTATCTAATTTGTATACTATGCCCTTCTAACTATATTTTTATTTTTAACATGCTTATTTGTGAGTCTATAACCAAATATTTCGTAGAACAGCGACTCGTTTGTATTTCTTTATGAGTTTTTATTAGTTCATCTTTGTTTCTCAGATTAAAAACATTTTTTAACTGTTTTCTCTCAAAAAAATTTACCTTTTAACCCTTTTAATAATGAATTAGAAAAAATAGATTGAAAAAATATAATAAATGCAAATAAATATACTATCATGTCATTAATCTGTTAAATATTTGAATATAGGCTCATAAAATGATCCGACATTAGGCAAATACGAATAGTTTAAGAGGGACATATGCAAATTGATTTAGGGGACAACTTGAGAGTTCACCAATACTATGTGAATCTCTTCTCCTGCAGCGGAGTGGATTTCGAGCTCCCTTCGATCCAAGTAAGTCATCTTCTTCTAATGTTAATGATGAATAAGATGTAGATCATTTTTTTGATGATTATGTGGCTATGTCTGGAAAATCTCATGAGGAAGGAAATGATGGAACTGAACATGGGAAGATAAAAGAGGCTAATGTAGTTAAAGATAATCAATATGATCATGTAGCTGGAGGTGTTAGTAATGCTAATGCTGATACTACAAAGGAAAAAAGTTTGGAGTACTATTGCTACACCTCAAGTTTGTTTAGTTAAGCTTGATGTGTTCCTGATTAATTTCAAGAATGAGAAAGAGAGAAGTGGGGTGCTAGAGGCATGACCATGGTTTTTTTTTTTTTTTGCTTCAATATTATTTTTGCTTAGGCCGCGGGGTATTGAGGAGGAATGTGATAAATTTGATTCTAATTTGTATCCAATATGGGTGTAGTTTTCCTCTTTTTGATTGAACTTATGGCATGCTAAGGGCCTAAGTAAAGTGGCTAGTTTGATTGGAAAACCAATCATGGCTACTAAGATGACAACAAATAAGCAGAGATTTTAATACGCTTGGGTGTTAACACAGGTGGAACTGACAGCAACCTTGACATATGTTGTCAAAATTCAGGGTCCTAATGATTCTGTGTTTTCTCAAAAAGTTGTGTATGAACTCAAACCACGCTTGGTGTGATCATTGTGAAACTATGGGTCATGAAATAGATTATTGTAGGAAGCATAAGCCTGTTATGCGCAGCGAAAATTTTGGCAGCATATCTGGTGCTCGACAAGAGAGTGGATCTCAACTAAATCTCTGTTTCACAAAGGAAACAAGAACCGAAAGCAAAATATATCAACAAAGTGGGATATCAACTCTTCCTCTCATCAGTTCTAGGACTGACTTGTCGAGGGAACCTAAACTCTCTATTACAAATCACAGCACGAACAATCAATTTTAACGTGGTTCGGCAAGTTGCCTACGTCCACGTGGCAAAGAGGGGGGATCTACTATTAGAGAGAAAAAGAATACAAATAGGGTTTAAAATCACACAACTCTCACAAATTAAACCCTCAAATAGGCTCCCTGCTTTTCTACTAAAAAAAGGTCAGACGTCAAAGACTTTTTCTCTTTGTGGTACGCCTGCACACATGCCTCTGCATGAAGCCTTGCACGCCGCCCAAGATTTTTGTTCTCCCCCTTCTGCACTTGCGAATTTCCCTTGTACGCCGTTTTTCCCATGTCGTCCTTACACCGCACCCCCTCTGCTCTTGCACGCCACCTGCAGAAACCCTAGAAGTAGGTATTTATAAGGATGCAGCCCGAAATCTCAAGCGGAAAAGAAAACTCTGCTTCACGTGGGTGGTCCCCCACCGAAACAAAATGCATCTACAACTAGCAAAACATGTGGGTGGGATGGGTGTGTCCCCCACACGCTATCTTCTCATAATTCTCCACCTCGGCGAAGTTTTTCCAAAACTGAGTCGACACCAACCAAAACAAATGTCTCACTTGTTACGTCCAGTACGAAGTGAAACGATTCACAATAACGGACTCAATCCACAACAAGTCGAGACCCAAACGAGAATGTGAACACTCTCCAAATGTCGGTATCAACTTGTCAAATCGACTGTATCATAAAGACTGCCTACGTATCCTCTTGTCCAATGAATCAAGCCTCACATAGTTCATCAAATGGCCTCCAAAAAGCTTCAATCAAATAGAAAAGTTTGTAACTCTTCACCAACATCACCAACGGCTCTGCAACTTATAGCTCTCCCAAAGGCCCCAAACTGAAACATATCAAACACCTCTATCTGAGGTGAACCAATGGTCGTAACCAAATCATATCCACTAGCTGCACTCAAATCCAAAACAAATTCATCATCTGCATCCAAATCCAAATGATCCCCTAACTGTGTCACCTTAGCTGGAATCCCAAACGATACAGAATGATCTGGAGTATGTGAAGTAATCTCCACCCAATGTGAAGTAGCATCACTCTCCACCTGCTGTGATACCTCTATGATCTGTCCAAAACTCTCCACCTGCTGAGAGTCAATAGGTTCACTCATCGAAGCCTCATCCAATGTGATATTACCAGACTAAATATCCAATTGAGTTTTACCTCCAATCACAGCAGTTAACAACTCTTTAATGGGATGACCCAAATATGTCGAAGCCTTAGTCCAGAAACTCTTCTGTAGACAATTGCTTGACAACCAACACTGATCCTCCTCCAGCAAGGCATGGTTCTCAAAATTTGCTAGCCTATCTAGTTGCCTTAAGATTTTCTTTCCAACGAAGTATCTCAAAATACCGTGAGCTCGGCTCCAAAACAGAAACAGGTCCATCTTGTACCTCCTACCAAAACCTGAATGAAGTACCTTCACCTTTCTACCAATCTCACACTTCTTCAATCTATTGGAGACTACTAGGACTTTATCCAAAGGGGATTTGGTTGTAACCCAAACACGCCTAGAACAGCCACCAACAAAGGAAACCAAATATCTATATCCTCCCAACGATGCCTCCTTGGAAGGATCCTAAACATCCACGTGAACCCCATCTGAAAGACCCTCCGTGTCGTGAATAGAGGTGCCAAACTTCACATCGGTCTTCTTGCTCACATCAAAGTGTTCACTGGATTTCAAATTGTAGGTCTGTGCACCCATCTCCAAATCAATACTGGAATGACTAAGCTCCAAATGCCACAGTCTAGTCGAATCAACAGAAGTCACCAACTCTCCACCTGTCACTGTATCTCCAATCAACTAGTACAGGTTATTCCTTCTGACGTCCTTCATCACAATCAAAGAGTCTTCCACGATCTCAAGAACCATGTCCTCAACACGAACGTTCAGACCCTCTCCAGCCAAAGCTCCAATTGAGATCAAGTTCTTCCTCAAGGAAGGAACATATCTCACATCATATAACTCCCTAATAGTCCCGTTAAACATCTTTATGTGAATTCTTCATATCCTAAGGATCTGGCATGCACGGTTATCTCCTATGCACACCAGACCACTATCCAGTTTCTCAAAACTGAAGAATCATTCCCTTCTAGGGCACACATGATAGGTCGCATCACTATCCAACATCCATTCGGATTCCTCCGAATAGCTACCTGTAGGACTGATAGAAAGCGAATAAATAGAAGTATCAGAAATATTACCATCCGATATAATGATGTTTGCTTCTGATGATGGTTGCTTCCCTTTTCCTTTCTGCTTATTCTTCATCCATTCGTCGAACTTTGGATAATCTTTCTTCCAATGACCAGTATCCTTACACCAAGCACACTGATCTTTTCCAACTATAGGATTCCCTACTCTAGAGTGTGACTTCTAATTCTTTCGGTTTGGATTCTTCCCTCTTGCGACTAATGCCTCCGCTACCGGCTTAACTGAAGCCTCATTATCATTCTTTCGAAGCTGATAATTCACAAGTGTAACAGTGACCTCACTATACGAAAGGGACTCCTTCCCATTAATTAGGGTAAGAACAAATGTCTCGTATTCCTAATCAGGCAAGGAACTCAACAACAGTAACGCTTTATCCTCATCTTCAATCATAACATCCACATTCGTCAAATCCGTAAGAAGCTTCGTATAGTGGTTCATGTGATCACTAATGGAGGTTCCCTTCTTCAATTGGAAGCGATAAAGCCTCATCTTCAAATGCAAGCATTCAGCGCATCCAAAACTTCGCATCGTCAAAATCCAAAGTTGTTTGTGCCATTAAATTTCTCCACATATATTTTCGTAGAGTGAATATTCAAACTTTGAATGGTCTTCACACCAGAAGCACCACCCTCAACACCTTCTTTCTCGATCATATTCCTTAACACACCAACAACCAATGCGAAACAAACTGAAGAATAGATCCAAACTTGAGAAAGCCTTTACCAAAAAGATCTCATCTTTAACTCCAATTGAAACCCTAGACGAGCTTCTAAAGTGATCTACTCCTCCAAATTGCACAAGCGTAGCCCGAGCTCTGATACTACTTGTTGTGCATAGCGAAAATTTCTACAGCATCTCTGGTGCTCGACAAGAGAGTAGATCTCAACTAAATCTCTGTTTCATAAAGAAAACAAGAACTGAAAATAAAATATCTTAACAAAGTGGGATATCATCTCTTTCTCTCATTAATTCTAGGACTGACTTGTCTAGGGAACCTAAACTCTCTATTACAAATCACAACATGAACAATCAATTTTAACGTGGTTCGACAAGTTACCTATGTCCACGGGGCAAGGAGGGGGGGGTCTACTATTAGAGATAAAAAGAATACAAATAGGGTTCACAATCACACAATTCTCACAAATTAAACCCTCAAATAAGCTCCCTGCTTTTCTACTCAAAAAAGGTCAGCCGTCAAAGGCTTTTTCTCTCTGCGGGATGCCTGCACACAGCCCTCTGCACGAAGCCTTGCACGCCACCCAAGATTTCCGTTCCCCCCCTTCTGTACTTGCGAATTTCCCTTGTACGCCGCTTTTTCCCACGCCGTCCTTGCACCGCACCCCCTCTTCTCTTGCACGTCACCTGTAGAAATCCTAGAACTAGATATTTATAGGGATGCGACCCGAAATCTCACACGGAAAAGAAAACTCTGCTTCACGTGGGTGGTCCCCACCGAAACAAAACACGTCTGTAGCTAGCAAAACGCGTGGGTGGGATGGGTGTGGCCCCCACATGCTATCTTCTCACAAAGCCTTCAATGCAGTGGAGGTCCAAAACTATATGGTGATTGAGAATCCGATTAAGCAGGACAAGCCTATTGAGCATAATAATAATGGTGACAATAAGGCTAATAAACATATTGTAGTTAAATCAATGATTCATCAATATCACCTACCTATAATTGCCCTTCTGGAAGCTAGAGTAAAACATGTTAAAGCTAATGTTATCAGAAAAAAATTGTTGGAAATTGGTCTTTTTGAATAATTACACTGATGCTACCAATGGTAGAACCTGGGTCTTATGGGATAGTACAATATTGGTTGTCCCTTGCCTTAATGTTACTGATCAATGCATCACTTGTGCTATTAAATCTAAAGATGGTGTTGTCAACTGCCCGGCTTCTTTTTGTATATGCTCTGAATCATGGGGATGGGAGGAGAAGACATTGGAATTATTTGAAAAGTATTTGTGCTCATATTTATGAACCATGAATTGTTTATGGTGATTTCAACAATGTAATATGTGCAGAGGATAGAATGGATGGTATTCCAGTTTTTAATAGTGAGGTACAAGATTTCAAAGATTGCATTTTGGAGTGTGATTCGGTTCAAATGAAAACTATTGGATGTCAATATACTCGGAACAAAAACAAGATGCTGATGAAAGAATACGGAGTAGAGTACGTACCTGCTTCCTAATGTCTCTTATCACTCTTCTGGCTTAATCTCAGTATATGAGGATTTGCGTGCGGGAAAGAAACCTTTTAGATCTTTAAAATCTGGTCTAAACATGTTTCTTATGAATGGATTATTGCTGATGTTTGGAGGAAGCATGTTAGAGGATGCATGCAAAATGTATCAATTTGTGACTAAACAAAAAGATCTAAAATCCGAGTTAAAGTTACTGAATAAAAGGCACTGTGCAAATATTAGTTAGCAAGGTGTGCAGTGAAAACTGAATTGGATGGTGTTTAAAGAAGTCTTCGTAGTAATCTGCTCGATCAGAATTTGATTGTAAACGGAAAGGAATTGGCGTGCAAGTGCGCAAAGTTATTAGAGGCTGAAAAGAGCTTTTACCAACCGAAGGCTAGACTTCAGCGATTAACTAAAGGAGATAAGGGCACCCATTAGTTTCATGCCAGGTATTCAAGCTAGGAGGCATCAGTGCAAAATGCGTACACTGTATACAGAGGATGGACAGAGATTAGACAATTGTGAAGCAATTGTAGAGGAGATGCTGAACTTTTACAAGAAGTTAATTAGGACTAGGACTTGGGGCTTAAATCCTCCAAAGGCTGAGATTAGGCACTTGTCTTGCTGATGCTCGAAGACAATAGCTTGATCAACAAATCTCAAGATCGAGAAGAAATTAAGCATGCTATTTTCTCAATTCCTGAAGATAAAGCCTCAAGGCTAGATGGCTACTCTGCTAGCTTCTATAGGAGTGCATGGAAGGTGACTGGAGAAGAAGAGCTTATGGATGTTATACATGAGTTTTTTTTTAAATATAGATTACTTGGTTAATTGAATGTCACTACTCTTATCAGAATTTAGACCTATAGCTTGTTGCAACTTTATCTACAAAACGATAGCAAAAATTCTTACTTTAAGACTTCAATATGTTATGGAGAGCATTATTAGTGAGGCTCAGCTAGCATTTGCTAGAGGGACAAGTATTTTTAGTAACATTATGCTGGGGCATGAATTAGTGAAAAGCTATGGCAGGAAATATGTTACAAAAAGGGTAATGATCAATATTAGTATCAAGAAAGCCTATGACTTCCTTGATGAGGAATTTCTGCAACATATCTTCGAGGGTTTGGGGTTCCCTAAGAGTTGGTTACTTGGATTATGCTGTGTGTTACTAGTCCCAAGTACTCAGTTTATTTTGATGGCTCTTTTCATAGGTTCTTCGCTGGCCAAAGTGGGACTTAGACAAGGTGACCCTCTTTCCCCATACTTATTTGTTCTCAGTATGGAGTATTCGTCAAGGTTTGTTGAAGATGTTGGAGAATGAGTCTACATTTAAATTTCATCCAATGTGTGGGAAGTTCAAAATCAATCATTTGATTTTTGCAGATGATTTGTTGTTGTTTGGGAGGGGTGATAGAACATCCTTACTATGGCTCTAGAGGTGGCTTTTATGAATTTAGTTGCTGCTTAAGGCTGGTTGCAAATGCAGGTAAAAGTGCTATCTTTTTGGAGGAGTTGAACCCAATAATGGAATGCTAATTTGTCAAGATCTTGGATTTACTAAAAGGGAAATTTCCTACGATATATCTTACGGTTCCTATAGTTACCAAAATACTAACTATTGATGAATGTAAGAGCACTGTGGATAGAATTACCCATAAAATTCAAACTTGGGAGGTTAGGAAAATGTCATATTCAGGTAGATTGCAGCGGATTAGAAGTCTATTAATGGGAGTTCAAGTATATTGGTCTAGTGCATATGTCTTACCTAAGAAGGTGCTACATAGGATGGATATGTTGCGTAGGAGATTTTTGAGGGGCGGAGCTCATGATTCAAAGAAAGTATCCTTGGTTGCTTGGTCAAGGGTCTGCTATGATAGAAAGCATGGAGGATTAAACTTGTACTCACATATAGTGTGGAATACTACTAGTATCTTGAAATGGACAAGGCTTATCCATTGAGAGAGAGAAAAAAAAAAAATTTGTGGACAGAATGGATTCTTGGACTTGGAAGCAAGTTCTAAGAATTAGAGATATGTCTATTCAGACTTCGCGGGGATGTTGATAATGTCATTATTAAGATGCAGAGCTGCTATGTTGTTGGTAACATCAAAACTTCTTTCATCTATAATGCACTGCAAAGTTATCATCATAATCATCCTTAGTTTAAGACTGTTTGCGAGAAGATTAGCTTTCCTAAGCATTCTTTTATTCTTTGGATTGTTACTAGTACTTAAGTTATACTCTGGGATGCCTGAGAATTGATGTAATGCTTCAAACATTTACAGTAATGAAAAAGTTCTGTTTTCATTAACCCAAGAAATTTATGGATTATGGAACAAGCGACATGTCTCTATAATAATTATTGATCTTGGTTTGAACCCCAAGAAAATAGCATTTATAGTATTGTCAAGAATATCATAGGCATGAGGAATGGATTGTAAAGTTGTAATAGGAATAGGTTGTTATGCTAATTCTACTAGCACTTAAGTCGTACTCAGGGATGCCTGAGAATTGACGTAATGCTTCAAACGTTTACAGTAATGAAAATTTTCATTTTCATTGACCCAAAAAAATTATGGATTATGGAACAAGCTATGTGTTTCTATAATAGTTATTATCGATCTTGGTTTGAACCTAAAAAAAATAGCATTTGTTACGTTGTCTCATATTGGTCCTGAAATTTTAGACCCAAAAAAAATGCTCCAAGTTTTATACTACTATTGTATTCAATAGCAGAGCTAATAATTTTGTTTTTTTCTGGGGAGGGGAGGCAAGAATACAAAATACATGAACATAAGTTCTCTCTAATATATTTAATAATAACATCAACTTCAAACCAAATCTATATGTTTCTTTACTTTAATATAACATACATAAAATCTAAATGAAAAATTTTATACAAACATATAAAAAAAATATAAGAAAGAGAAGTGAAAATTTTACTTATTGGTAATACAAATTCCAAACTTTTGAGGGGTTTATTGTTCTCTTATCCAATCTAAGACGTATTGGTAGTGTAAATTCTAAAAGTTTTTTTTTGGTGGGGGATGGAGGGGGGGCGAAGCACCCCCAAACTTGTATGTGGATGGTTGTACTGTCACTAATAAATTTGTGGGCTCATTTCTTGAAAATTGTTAAGAAAAATTATGAAGTATTCTTCAATCAAGTGTCTCTTCGCAACCAAACTTAGTTTGCATGCTCGTTTAATATATTGTGTACTTGCTCCAATTAGCATAGCATCTATTTTTGTATGAATAAATTGATGCAGGAGCTAACGTGGACAAGTCTAGAAATTTTGCCCGTGTTGTTGTCCTAGTCTAAGTCTTGGTGGATACTTTCTTGAAGCGTAATCAGAATAATGATATTGTAGAATTTAAAGTAGGTGAGTAATTGCAAGTCAATGAAAGTAAATAGAGAACCCTAGGCTAATTAATGTATTGAAGTTTTCATGCATTGGGGAAGGTGGATTTAAGGGTTATCAAATAGAATTTAATGTTCTCTTGTGTTTAGATACATGCAATATCTTCATATCCTGAAGAAAATTTCTTTAAAGACCCAAAATATGAGACCAATAGAGGAGACAAGTGAGGTGTCCTCTTCTTATTGGATAATGAGTTGGCCATCATTAATGATGGCCAACTCATTATCCAATAGATGGGGGACACCTCACTTGTCACTTTTATTGGTCCCATATTTTGGGTCCCTGTAGCAAAGCTCTATTCTGAATTTACGTATAATATCTAGGCTTTCCACACTCTTGTTATTAGTACAGTCAAAGTGGATGAATTTAGCTTTTATTATAATTTTCTTATGCTGGAGGGTTGTTCCAAGTTAGCTGTAAATATAGATGTAAATATAGAGACTCAATTGTAATAAGCAAATTTGGTGATATTTGAATTCTAAGTTTAAGCTTTTTAGCTTGCTTGTTATTTATTTAATTCTGTATCTCTTTGGTGGGTTCATTTGAATGGTGAGTTTTCCTTCGTTTTGTATCTCTAATGTGTTGGTACTTCTTGTATCCTTGGAGTGGTGTACACTTATCTGTATCTCTAAGATGAGGCTTTAGAGTGGTGATTCATCATATCTAGGGGTGTCCATCCGGCCCGGTCAGGCCCGGAAAATCGGGTCCAGGCCGGGCAAAACCGAAGCCCGAGCCTGGGCCCGATTGCCCTGGGCCGGGTCTGGACCCGAGCCCGGGCCTGAGCGGGCCGGGCTCCTGGCCGACCCATTTTTTTTTAATTTTTTTAAATCTCTTTAAAACTCTAATTTTACATAAAAAAGGTACACAACATTTTAATAAAAACAATAATATTATTAATCACTTGAAATTACATAAATTACAAATATAAAAATTATAAAAAGACGGATGATAAAAATAACTTCTTTATTAATAATTAGTAAATCCTTTACAAGTATAAATTTATTTCGGAATTCGTCGTATCACAATAGATGAGTACATCTCAACTAGGTTGGCACCTACTCACTTATATTACTATCATTTGCAACTGTTTCCAAAATAATTCATTATAAAATTTAACTAAGAAATAAAAATTATAATTTGATGAATATTATTTAATTTTGATATCTATCTGCTAGTCTCAAATTCTTCGTATTTATCTTCAATTCCAGCCAGTCGATCGATTCCTTGCGTTCTCTTCTCGTACCTTCACTAAAATTTTGTAAGCACATCACCGCATGTACAGTATACGGATCTAACGATATCTTGTGGTCGTCGATCAAACGTCTTGCTGTGCTGAAGGCGGATTCCGAAGCTACCGTCGAAACTTGCACTGTTAGTAAGTCACGAACCATAGTGGAAAATATAGGATATAAAACTAATCCATATACTCTCCATCATTACAAAATATCTAAATTATTATTTTGATATTTAACTAAAGAAGCAGATAAATATTCATCTATTTCAGAAACCTCCAATGATGATCCAAGTCTAGATCCACTAGTTAGTTCAGCTACCATTGCATACCTAGCAAAACTTATACTTTTACATCGATTTGAGCTCGAGAAAACCGAAGCTGTAGACTGCTGTGCAGCCACACCATGTTTAGCTGCATACTCATCATATAAAGTTTAAAAATAATTTCTAATAGCATTATGACGAGAAGTAGCAGTAATGGTGGATCAATCATCTAAGTCTATAATCTGATTACCATATAAGGATTGTAACAAACTTCGAAGGTCAATATCCTTCAATTGTGGATCAATAAGAACCCCCAAATAAAAAATATGAGGAATATGCCTAAAATACTAACTAAATTTGCTCTTCATTTGAAAAACTATAGCTCCAAAAGTATCATCCATACGATATTTAACAATTTTTTTGAATATTTAAAATTTGTAAAGCAACTAAAGTAATAGTTGGATAATAATAGCCAGATGATAACATTGTAGCATCATAAAAAATTTGTAACATCTCTTTTAAATCACTTATAATTGTCCATTCATCTTCAGTTATTCCATAGGTGCTACCAGAGCTAGAACTAGAAGAATAATAAGCAATAAAATCACTTATAATTTCTTTATATTCTATTGCTACACTTAACATTGCATAGGTAAAATTCCACCTATGGTCAACATCTTTTAGAATTAGTCTGGACTTTATATTTTTTTTTTACAGAATTGTTTCCATCTTCTAATTTTTTTGTCAGAAGCATTATGCATATAAGTTACCGACCTAACCTTTTCTATCATGGGTTTAATTTTAGTAAATAAACTTTGAATAATGAAATTTAAAATATGACAGATGCATCTAATATGAAAAAGATCACTATAACATGGTAATAATAAAGTTGTTTTGATAAAATCAACAACTACATTATTATTACTTGCATTATCTAGTGAAAGAGAAAATATTCTTTCTGAAAATTTTAGTTTTATAAGTTATTCAATTATTAAATTTGCAATATTAATACCAGTATGTGACTCTTCAATTGCAATAAAGGAAACAACTCTTTTAAACATTTGTCAATTTTCATCAATCCAGTGTGCTGTGATGCATAAATAACCAGTTTGTACTTTAGATGTCCAAATATCAGAAGTTAAAGAAAATTTATAGTTTAAACTTTGAAAATAAGAAATTATTTTTACTTGTTCCTCCTGATAATGTTTTAAAATATCACGTTGACAAGTTTGAAAAATAAGAAATTATTTTTACTTGTTCCTCCTGATAATGTTTTAAAATATCACGTTGACAAGTTTGACGAATTTTTTTTAAATGCAGGGTAAAACCATCTATAAATAAATCTTCAAATTCATCATCATCTACTAATCTAAAAGGAAGATTCTTAAGAATGATAAACATGATGACGCATTTCCTGGCACGGGCTGCGTCATAACTCCAACTTTTAAGACTACCAGAAGTTGAGGATTGCAAGATCATAGATTGTCGGATATCACCTTGAGACGTCTGACCTCTGTTGTGTTTATCTAAATGGCGTTTGAGGTGATTGGTGCCGCTCTTATGATGAGCTTGGAAAATCTTGCCGCACAACGCACATTTAACCTTCTGAGTGAGGATCCTACCGTGTTCATCCTTGGTGAATCTTCTCGTAAAAATTCCACACGTCAGATCTCGGCCTTTTAGGAGCTCTTGGTGTAGAATCGTCACCACTGGATTCAGGATTAATATCGGTAGGATCGGTAGGAGTAGACCCGGTAGGAGGACTCATTTTAAAGTCGGGAGATAGGTTTTGCCCTTCATAATCAGATCCGAAAGCCATTTGATTGAAGAATTAAAGAATATAAGAGATTATTAAAGAGTATAAGAGAGTATAAGAGTGTATAAGAGAGTATAAGAGAGAAGTGGATGAGTTTTGGTGTGAGAAAAATAAATAAAACCCCTCTATTTATAGAGGCAGTCTCCTAGGAAAATGACCAAAATACCCTCACCATATGACCGTTTTTTGACCGTTTTTAGGGGCAAAATGGTGAAAACATGCAATTTGGTCGTTATGGTCGGGCCGGCCACAACGGTCACAAATGTGACCGTTTTGCAAAACGGTCACAGTTTGTGACGTTTATGCCGGCCTGGTCGGCCTGGCTTTTTGCCCATCGTTCACCTAAGGTGAACCGTTGCGGGCTGGTCGGCCTGGCAGAGCGGCCGATGAGGCGGCCCGTACCCGGGCCCGGAACCCGGACTAGCTTGGGTTTCCGGGCTGACGGGTTATTTGGACAGCCCTAATCATATCTATCTATTCATATCTCTAGATCAACTGGCTAATCCCAATCATCCATCATTTATTCTAAGGTGGTGACCTTTTGTATCCTTAGAGTGATCATCACCCTATCATTTAGATCGGTGATATATGTATCTCTAGATCGGTCGAGTAACATCCTCTTATTGTTTTCCACTTATCGGAAATGAGCATTTCCTATAAGATGATAGGGAATGATCTTTCTCAGTTAAGTGGGAATTTAAAGTTTGAAATAATGTATTAATTTCTTTTTAAATATCCACACTAAAAATAAAAAATTGTCATTCTCATTTCATTCTCTAATTACATTCAAAGGTGAGAATGGAAATGAGCATTTCATTCCCACACTTATTCCACACAATTCTTTGTATCATTCAATTCTTGCTTGACTCTATTCTCATGTACCAAACGAGACGAGTAGTGCCGTTTTTAATCTCTGAGTGTAGGAAATCGATCATATTGTAAGGAAACTTTACTTAATGCCTAAGAGTGTATGGTTTTGATCTTCGAGTATATGAGATTGATCTACTGGGAAGCCTCAGGTTCAAAAGCTAGAGAAGCACCGGACGATGGTCAGTGGCGTAGCCAGCCTTGGCTTGCCCTGGGCAGCTGCCCAGGGCAAGAATTTAGCAAGTAAGCCATTGAACAATTAAAATATCACGTTTTGGTATTTGGCCCATATCTGCAAATATTCTTTGCCGCATCTTTAGTGCTAAAAATCCTTGGGGTGTACATGCAACAATGGACTAGGATTACTAAAATTTCTCCACTTTGATTCGGCTCGTGTTGACTCTTCCTATATCGACTGCAAGCACGAAAAGAACCTTTTCTGTAATGAAACTCATAAAAACATCATTGCGCAACAAGATGGGAGATGAATTGCTTGCTAATAACATGATACTTTATATTGAAAAAAGAAATTACTTCCAGCCTTGACACAGAATAAATGGCAGAGGAGTTAGATTCACGACATACTTGTAGGCCACATTTATTTTTCGCCCAGGGCAAAACATAATCCTGGCTACGCCACTGACGATGGTAATACTTGTTGACGCAGGATAAAATCCTTATAGCCCCATTTCACAACGGGTAAACAAAGGGATTATCTATTAAGAGAGTTTAACCCCTCCTTAAATTTCTAAACAACAAAACGTGTCTAAGGGTTAATAAAATCTCACATAAGGTTTAAATTTCTAAACAACAAATTTTTTTATGTTTGACGGGTTAATAAGGGGTTAAGTCTCTTTAACCTCTCACTTAACCCTTTGCCAAACGGTACCATAAAGTTTAAATACAAGTTAGCCCGTCAAATGACGGGCTAACTATTCTACGTAAGGAGGCGGAGTAAATATAGTCTACCTCCTCACGCAGGGGCAGGAGAAGCAATTTTAAGCAAAATAAAACAGATATGGTTGCTCATTTAAACTTACCTCTAGACTTATAAAAGCGGTCTCTTAGTAGGATGATATATGGATGGTACTGGAATCAGCCGAACGAATTGATGAAGCTACATAATTTATCTTATTTTGATTGCAGCACAAAACATTATACTATATTGCACGGTTCAATAGAAAGAGAAATTCTACTTGAATAGAAGAGAAGTTCTTAGGCAAACATTATAATATAGGGAAAATTTGCAAAATAGACCATTTTTATGAAATATATAACGAAATAGACCACTTTGTAAAATAATTAGCAAAATAGATCTCTTTAGAAAAAAAGAGATCTATTTTGAAAAACAAGCCTCAGAAAACATACGGGACTACTAGTCCCGTATGTTTAGAACCAACTAATCACGGATTAGTGACTCAGAAAACATACGGGACTACAGAAAACATACGGGACTAGTAGTCCCGTATGTTTTCTGAGTAGAAAATTTCACTAATCCGTGATTAAAACATACGGGACTACTAGTCCCGTATGTTTTCTGAGCTGTTTTGCAAAATAGACCTCTTTTTGGCCTGTTGGCCAAAAAGAGGTTTATTTTGCTAATTATTTAGCAAAACGGTCTATTTTGCTAAATAATTAGCAAAAACGGTCTATTTTGCAATTTTTCCCTATAATATACTACATAATTGAATAAAACAAAATTATAAACATCAGGTAGCAATCAATAGTTGTAAAGAACTTATCTATAATTTATGGTAAATTTTCAGTTCATGGAAGTAAGTTTTAATAAAAGGAAAAAAGAATTCCTTATAGTCTTAAATAAATGAACTATTTTATTTCAATAAATTTCACATGTGAATTTCTCATTTAATCTTCAAATTAGCATTACCGATTCTAACATCTTCTGTGGCAAGCATGTGCTAAATAAAAAGATGAGACTAACTCCTTTTAAATAAAAGGTTTTTTTAAGGGACTAACGAAATATTTTCATCTTTATTTTTAGCACATGATTGCCATATGAAATGTTAGAATCGAAGATGCTAATTTGGAGATTAAATGAGAAATTAACATATAAAATTTATTGAAATAAAATAGTTTATTTATATAAATAAGTATTGTTATTCATAGACTAAGGGCTGTTTGTTTCACCAATTTATAGAAAATGATTAGTATTTGGGGACTGACAGTGGCAAAATTATAATTTTTGAATTCTTTGTGAATCCTATTCTAGAGTTGGGCTCAGAAAAATTTTTGGGATTACAAATTCCTAGAAGTAGCAATAGTATGGGTTTTTTATAGATACCCAAATCGGAGATGTTTCAGCGGATTTGGGTGAGATTTTTGACAGCGGCTACAATGTCGATTCCGATTCCTAAACGTCACGAAATCAAGCCCTAGATCTGGAATCGCCGTTCTCCCGCCCTTCGTCTTCGCGCCTCTTCTTCCGCCCTTCGTCTTCTTCTACTTGGGGTCGGGGCTATTTGTCGAAACCCTAGATTCTCCCGAGGCTGGTTTCTTGGCCGATTTTGTGTGAAATCGGCTTCTTCCTATCTGATCCCGCCTCGTTTTCCGCCGTAATTTATTTAATTTGATTTCCACGATCTTGTTGGTGGGTTTCTGGCCTTTGATTCTTGGTGTTACCTACTTTAATTTGATTTCCACGATCTTGTTGGTGGGTTTCTGGCCTTTGATTCTTGGTGTTACCTACTCGAACTTGTTCTGGTTCGGAGCATTTTGTTGGCTACGGTGGGTTCTCTGTCTTCGGCAACTTTGTTGCTTGGACGTCGTCATTTTTCTCCCCTCTGCAGCTAGGTATAAAATTTTGCACTCTTTTTTAGACTTATTTCTTCGTGCTTAATGTGATGAATGGTATATGTAGAATGATAATTTTCTTGATAATTCGTTACATGTATAATTACCAGAAAATAGGGTACATGTTTACTAAATTTCAGTTAATTGTGTGAAATAGAATGCATGATATTTGTGTGAATGAGTTGTTTTTAATATATGTGTTTACCAAAGAATGTGAATGCATGACATGAAGTATAGGGTTAAGTTCATTACATGAAAATCCTACGGGTAGTAAAATGTGTTGTTCTACTTAATTGTGTGAGATAGAATGCAACATTAGTTAAAATAATTTTCATTTCAATTAGATTTCTTGCTTTTTAAGAAATAAATATTTGTATCAATTATCTAATTAATTTTGACAAGAAATAAGTAGCCATCTTAAGCTGTAGCTGTATGATAATTTTAAAACGGATGTAGATGGATATGGAAGATGAGGAAGAATTGAAGAGGATGTGTCCTGAGTATTGTTGGGCACAAAACTAAAAATAGAATAATAAGAACTGAGTTCATAAGATCAGGGGAAACAGTGAGCAGGTATTTCAATAAAGTCTTGTCTGCAATGAATGGATTACGTGATCGGTACATGAAGCAAGCCCCAAAAGAAGTTCCCGAGGAGATTGCAAACAACTCAAATTATTTTCCTTACTTTAAGGTAAGTTAAATACATACAGCTTAACAATTTTCCAAATAAACTTATTTTTATTCAACTATGTATAATTTATAATTTTTTATAGGACTGCATTGGTTTGATAGATGGCACACACGTCGACGCAGTGTTACCTAGTGACCTAGTTACACTGTTTAGAGGGCGAAAAGGGGTCACCCAAAACATCTTAGCAGCCTGCACCCCTAATAAACTATTTACTTATGTCTTGGCTGGCTGGGAGGGGGCATCAAATGATTATAGGGTATTACAAGACGCCCTGTCCAGACCACAGCCTTACGGGCTCCGAGTTTATGATGGTATTCATTTTCACTTGTGCACATTATGAATAATATATTAACTACTTGGCAATATTTTAGATTTTAAAATACTGTTTAATTAATGTAGGTAAATATTACCTATGTGACGCTGGATACACCACAATGCCAGGTTTCATATCCCTGTATTGCGGTGTCCGATATCATTTAAAAGAGCACACCGGTAGGACACCAAAGAATAGGAAGGAGTTGTTCAATTTAAGGCATTCATCTTTAAGATCAAAAATTGAGTGCACATTTGGGATACTGAAGAATCGGTTTAAAATTCTTGCGGGGAAGCCGAATTATCCATTTCCCACTCAAGTGGACATTGTACTAGCGTGTACTGTGTTGCACAACTTTATTGCCTTGGAGGATCCGGCTGATGATATTTTCAATGAAAATGTTGAAATTGATGAAGATACTGGGGAAGAGACAAATGAGGACGATTCAAATGTGATGGACTATACTCAAAGTAGGTCACAAAGAGAGGATCGAGATGTTAGAAATGAATGGAAGGAGTTACGAGATCAAATTGCTTGGGCGATGTGGGTGGATTATTGTGCAAAGTACAATGGTGGTAACACAATGGAGAGCGGTTTAACTTAGTGTAGCATCTGTTCTATGGCTATGTAATAACTTGGTGAATTTTAAAATACTGTTCGCATCGATATTGTTTATTGTTTTTTTACTTGTACCAAAACATTACTACTTTTATCGGTTGCTCTTTTGTTATGTTGTTTGAGAAATATCGTCGTTTCGTATATTCCTTGATAAATGCATACATATCTCATATTGTTTTATATTTCTTTATTGTTAATATGGCTATGCTTACAAAATATATTAGGTATGGCTAACAATCCGGCAGATAAGCAAAGCGTGTCTTCTCATTCGAATGCAATGCCAAATCCTACCTCAGGGATTAACATGAACTACATGCCTGTTCGACCACAGCCATTCACTTCACCTCCACATACATTCTCACCATTCCCACCATACGATGGTAATTATGGTGGGATGACACAGCCTCCAATGTCATACATGAGCTTGTTAGGCAGTCCACAAGGTTTGATGTTTCCCACAGCCAGTTCTCAAAGTAGTGGACCTAATCAATTTTCACCGAACACTGGTGATTCAGGTGGAAAGGATATTCATGACGTTGATGGTGCGGAGCACACTTCGCCATTGAAAAGAGGAAAAAGATTAGCCCATAAAAAAAGGTTCCGTGTGCCAGGTTGAACTCAAGAGGCGTGGCTAATAAGTTTTGGCTTCCAGAGCACGATGATGTGCTTATTCCTTATCTTGCAGATTTAGCATTGGATGGCATGAAGCCAGACAAGAACTTCAAGGCTGAAGCTTATAAAATGGCTGCCATGAAAATCAACATGCAATTCAGGACTGATTTCACTCACCTGCATGTCATTAACCACTTGAAATGTTTGCGGAACAAATTCAATGACATGAAAGCTTGCCTTGATATAAGTGGTGCTGGGTGGGATGAAACAAGTAAAATGATTACATTGGATGAGGAAACCTTGAAATCTTGGGCCCAGGTATAACAATTCAGCATCTATCTTGTCACATTCAATTTAATACATTTGATTCTCTGGATTTATAAGTATTTATTATTGCAGGACAAATCCAATTCTAAGTACAAAGCGTACATAAACAAACCCCTTCCTCACTTCAAAAATTTACAAGTTATCATGGGTGATGATCAAGCCAAGGGTGATTTTGTTAGGCCCGTGTACGCTAACATTGGGTCTAGTAGGTCCATACCTATTCCCGATGATGATTGCGAGATTCTAGAGGAGAGTGAAACTGAACCACATTCTGATGCTTGCAACCAACCACATTCTAGTGCTGTTAACCAACCATAACCCACTAGAAATAAGACTAAGAGTAAAGACAACATGACTTCATCATCTAACAAAAAAACCAGAAAATCTAATCGTGAAGAGGAAATGCTATGTGCCTTTGTTGAGTCCATGTCTCAGTCAATGAGAAATCAACACGTTATACACTGGACTGAGCAGTTGGCTGCAGCGTTGAAAGAACATAGGTCTGAATATTCTGAGGAGTTCCTCGATAGGGTTTTAGACCATTTATATGACAATGAACGTGAAGCTAGGAGGTTTTTCATAAAATCCAAGGAAGGTCAGCAGAGGTACATCACAAAATTAGTTAATGACCAAGGTTGGCCGGATAGCTAGTTTGTTGGGTTTCGATTATATTTTGATGGATATTGTTGTGTTAATTGCAAACTATTAATGTTGCAATATATATTTTTATTATGAAGAACATCTATGTCGTTGTGGGATTGATGAATTGGTATATTTGCAATCTTTGTTGCAGGTAAGTATGGTCGTGGAATGATCAATGAGTTCTTTGAATTTTGCCTTTGCTTTTGATATCAGGTAAATGGGTTTGTTGCTTAGGTTTACTGATGTCGGCTTTTACATTCTGTTGCTTGGGTTTATTACTCCATAGTCACACGTGGTTTCTGTGAGTTTGTGCCTGTTATTGGGAGCTTGTGCAGCTCCTGCTACTGCTGGGGTTTGCCAACTGTTTTCTTTTGAGCTTGTGTAGCTCCTTGCTTTCTTGGGTTTGAGCTTGTGTAGCCCCTTGCTTTCTGGGGTTTGCCTGTTATTGGGAGCTTGTGAAGCTCACGCATTGCTGGGGTTTGCCAACTGTTTTCTTTTGAGCTTGTGTAGCTCCTTGCTTTGTTTTGAGCTTGTGCAGCACTTGCTTTCTGGGGTTTGTGGCTGTTATTGGGAGCTTGTGCAGCTCCTGCTGCTGCTGGGGTTTGCCAACTGGTTTGTTTTGAGCTTGTGTAGCTCCTTGCTTTCTTTTGAGCTTGTGTAGCTCCTTGCTTTCTTGGGTTTGTGGCTGTTATTGGGGGCTTGTGCAGCTCCTGCTACTGCTGGGGTTTGCCAACTGATTTGTTTTGAGCTTGTGTAGCTCCTTGCTTTCTTGGGTTTGTGCCTGTTATTGGGAGCTTGTGCAGCTCACGCATTGCTGGGGTTTGCCAACTGTTTTTTTAGCTTGTCCTATTCCTTGCTTTGTTTTGAGCTTGTGTAGCTCCAATCTTTGTTGGGTTTGTGCCTGTTTTTTGGAGCTTGTACAGCTCCTGTTGCTGCTGAGGTTTGCCAACTGCTTTGTTTTAAGCTTGTATTCGATCCTTGCTTTGTTGGGTTTGTGCCTGTTATTTAACAATTTGTGCAGCTCCTGCTGCTGGGGTTTGTTGCTGAACTGTTTTGATCTTGTGTAGCTCCTGCTGCTGCTGGGGTTTGTTGCTTGTCTGTTTTGAGCTTGTGTAGCTCCTTGTTATTACAGGTTAAGCTGTTATTCCTCAGTTGTGCAACTCCTGCTGCTGCTGGGATTTGTTGTTGTTTTATTTTGAGCTTGTGTAGCTCCAATACAATATGGGTTTGTGCCTGATAATTAGAGCTTGTGCAGCTCCTGCTGCAGCTGGGGTTTGGTGCTGTTTTGTTTGAGCTTGTGTATCTTTCATGCTGTGCAGCTCCTGCTGCAGCTGGGGTTTGGTGCTGTTTTGTTTGAGCTTGTGTATCTTTCATGCTGCTGGTGGGGTTGTGCCTGTTATTTGGAGCTTGTGCAGCATTTGCTGCAGCTGGGGTTTGGTGCTGTTTTGTTTGAGCTTGTGTAACATAGATGCTCTTTGGGGTTGTGCCTGTTATTGGGAGCTTGTGCAGCTCCTGCTGCTGCTGGGGTTTGTTGCTTGTTTACTCCCTATCTGCTAGGGTTTGTTGCTTGTTTACTCCCTATCTGCTGGGTTTGCTGCTACTTTGTTAAGAGCTTGTGTAGCTCGTGGTTGCATTTTGTGTTGCTGTTTTGGTTTTCCTTGCCTGTGGGTTACTTGCTGTTTTGGTTTTCCTTGCCTGTGGTTTTCCTTGCACTTGATATGTGGCAATGATGATGATCAGCGTTTACTGAGAATGCAATCTAACTTACATCGTTTATTATATCCAGATGAGGCAAAAGGGGATGAGATTGCAGCCTACATTGAATTGACAATGTCTAGGCAAGGCAAAACATGTTTAAGTTATAGGTGGGGCAATCAATGATGACAAGTTGATCTATTACTGAGCCATACAATATCAATTAGAATTTGTACCCAATTCAAACAACAGTTTTCATTACATCCTCAGTAGTTTTTGCAAGTACAGGTACATGACATGAAGTTTGTAATAATTAAAATAACACAAAAAATTGCTAAGAAAATTGCATAAATTTTCCAAACTAGTAGTTGATTTTCGACAAGTCCCAATTCTTTCTTCAGCTTCTTTGATTGCAAAATATATTTATCTTCGTACCTATTTTCTTTGACATATTGGCTTCCTTGGTTGCTTGATGACTCTCCTCTTTCTTCAGCCCATTCAAAAAAATTGCATTCTTTATTTGGGAATTTTGCACACCCCCAATAACACCTACAATTATTTTTACCATTCTTGCACATTTTCATCGGTGTTCGGAGATGGCAGTCGCAATAAACTTCATAATTCTGCCAGCACTCTTCTGATATCATTTTCATGTCGGGGCAGCAAATTGAAGACAATGTGAGTTTTATAAATGCTGAAAATGAGAATGCTTGGATTAATTTTGAGGCCTCAAGGTGAATTTATAACCACCATGGCCCTCTACTAGCTGTTGCTACAGTGTTTTGCCTAAGAATTTTGAAATCTAAATTTTGAATCTGAAAATAGCCGTTGCTACAGTGATTTCAGCTTGAAATCTGAATTTTGGTGGCTTCAATCCGTTGCTACAGTGATTTTATAAATGTAAAGGGGTTAGCCGTTGCTACAGTATCGATTCCAAAAAAAAAGGGTCTTTTTGAACCAAACATGGTATTAGGAATTAGACCAATTCTATAAAAGTGAGATTCTTAATCCTTTGGGTGAAACAAACATTGAATGACAAAAAAAATGGGATTCCATAAAACTAAAACTTGTCTATAAATTTTTTATGGATTAGGTTGGAATCCATAAATTAAATAGGATTCCTAATCCTATTCTTAGCCCTTGGTGAAACAAACTGCCCCTAAATGATTACCTACTTCTTGCAATAAGTATTGTTATTCATTTTGTCTATAGAACGATGGGTTTTTAATTCTTTTTCTAATTTAAATTGATTTTTATTAGTCTTCTCAACAATCATTTATTTAAATAATTAATATAGAATTGACAATATCTTTATAATTTAGATGAATGCAAATTTTAGTTGAATTTATATTAATGTTATAGTCATTAGAAAAGTTCCTACTTTCAATAAGGCTAAAGTTGGTATTTAAAAAAACAGAGGATTAACCTACTTAACTCTTTCTAATTTGCCAGACATCAAAAATGTAACTCCTCTTGTAAACTATCTAACTCAAATGGATTTAAATTTATTTTAACCCTCATGATGGATTAACTAAGTTATTCACTCACCTTAACCGTCCTCTCTTAAGCCTTTGCCAAATGCACCTATGTTATTTATGTTGTATCAATATTATCAATTACGAAGAGCTAATAATAAATATTACGAATCTTTTTATAACTTAATAACTTATCTCATGGATTATATTTAGAAAGACTCAGTAGAAAGTTCAAGAACAATAATAATAGGGGTCTAGTTGCTTAATTCATACCTATTTTAATATTAGTCCTTCAAATATTCATATTTTGTATTGGTCCCTCAAATACCATTAGTCTGTTGATATTGGCCTATGGTTAGTTGTGGTTATAAAATGACACGGAATATTATGTTTTCTTTAACATTAGCCGTCAAAGATGTATATAACCAATAAAAAAACATTGTCGCAATTGTGTATTCCCTGTACATACTATTAATACCATCATAAATTCAAAATTCCCTGTACATATCCATTTTTAATAGCTCGCATACATTCAAGAGTACATACACACTACATTCAAAATTTCTACAATCCAAAAACAAGCCCAAATTTCACAAAATCTCCACAAACATTTAACAAAACACACAAACAATATGATAAAGTATACAAACAAGATGTAATCTCACATACAAAAATTTTCAAGATACATAAAGATAAAATTTACTACTTAAGGTCATTCGAATCATGCAATGTCATCAATAAACAAGCTAAAGTCCACAAAAGATCCACAATGATACCCAAAAAGATCTCACAATTCCAACAAACAAGAGTTTAGGATATAAAGTATACAAACATCTCATAATCTTCCATATAAGGATGTCCAAGATACAAAAAATAAAATAAAATAAAAACTCACTAATTCAGGTCATCCGCCTCATACATGTTGTTCGCGTCGAAAGTTGATTTCTTTGAGGAATTCATTACAACTTCAGGCATTTACAACGAATTCAAAAGAGGAGTCTTTTTATAAGATCTCTCTACACAAAGGAAATTAAAAAAATTACAACTTTCTAAAAAACACTCGCAGAGAGATCGTTTATCAGTCTTCTGTTTACGTGGAATCTTTGCTAGTGTCGGGGTTTATTCGTGGACCACCAAATGATCAGATCCGAATAATTTCGTTGTCTCGCGAAGGAGACAAGAAATTGAAGTGAATATCTCAGCAACGGTGAGATAAACACTCTTCTTAAGATCACAGCAATGGTGCGATCTCAATGGAAGCGGATGAATGAGGCTGAAGCGGCTGTAGATCTATCAATCTCTCCTCCGTTTTGTCGAAGAACTCGCCAAGAACTTGCTTCCTCCTTGCTGAAATTCATGCTCCTCACTCTCTAATTCGACAGGGCTTCGCCATTGCTCCAAAACTTCCCCCTCTCTGAATGAAGGCCATAGGGTTGTATTTATAAGCTTCAGAAGCTCTATTTTCAGATAAGAATGGACAATTTGATCTTATCCTCAGTTGTAACCACTTAACCGCGTTCAAAGATAGCCTCAAATCAGTTGGAGAGGCTCTAGACAAAAAGAATCCCAAAATCTTATCGAAAAATAGGTTTTCGAGAGGTTATACGGGCGAAAATAGCTTTTCTGGGCATGAGACACCGCTAGTGTCTCGCCTTTGGGCCGAGACGCCGTTGGCGTTTCTCTGTTGTTTTACCTCTAATTGTTTCATCTAATCTCGGAATGAAGCGATTAAAGATGCTTTGGAAATCAGGAGAAGAGATCTACAACTTTTGTCTTTTGAGATTCTTAAGATTTGAATCGCATCATGGCCGAAATATGAGAGACATCATCGGTGTCCTGCAAGTGTGAAACAGTCTAGACCGTCTCGGTTGTTTTGGCTCTAACTTTCTCATCCGATCTCGGAATGAGGTGATCCAAGATGTATTGGAAAGCTGGTAATGAGATCTACAATCTGTCATAGGCGAAATAGCTCTATCAGGCACAAGACACCGTTGGTGTCTCGCCCATGGGCGAGACGCGACTGGTGTTTCTCTGTTGTTTTGCTTCTATTTCTCCCGTCCGATCTCCAAATGATGTGATTCAAAATGCATTAGAAAACTGGAGAAGAGATCTACAACCTCCCCTAGGTGAAACACATGTGGAGTGAATGAGACAAGAATAGCACTTCGTCTTTCATGGGTGAAACGTAACTCCCGATCGAGTCGTTTATTCGCTAGTTTGTTGTCTCGTTGACTTGTATGTTTCGTCAACTTGCTTCATGCGCTTGTTAGCTTCCTCACGGCATCAGATAAGCCTTGTTGACTTGGATAATAACATTCATCGTCCTTTTTTCATCTCGTGATGCATGCGGGAACCTATAGGTAATTTCTGACACCTACAAATACCCCCTCTAAAGTGTTTCAGTCTCGTTCTTTTATAGAAGAGCATGAAATACTTTGGATGTGATAGGCCTAACTTTCAATCTATTCAGTATTATTTCAAGGAGATCAGCATAGAAAGACCTGTAATTGGCTTTAGTTCTTGACTTTTTTATCTCTTACTTTATTCAGTATTTTATCGAATAGCTAAAATTCTTCCTATGCTGCGTTTATCATCTGACCGTTGTCGAAGTCTCAAACCGAAACTGGTGTGTTAGTTTTTGATTTTAGCTCATGTTATTGAATCGATGTTGAACTGATTATCTTTATCGGGGATTCGTGTTTGAATCACGATTGAACTCCCTGGGATTATCTTTTGACCTAAAATTGACTTGTGCCTTGTCGATGCGTTGACTAGAGTAGGCCTTCATTACAATGCATTGTTCAGCGTTGTTTTTCATCACAATGCATTAACTGGCGTTGACTCATGGCTACGCATTGACCGATGTTGACTTTCATCACAACGCGTTGATCGGCGTTGACTCATGACTACGTGTGGTAGGCCCAAGTATAGAGGCTGCAGGACCAACCGTTGATGTTGGTTCATCTGCAGGTACGGATCTTACCCTTACATCCCACTAGTTATTTACTTAACCACAGGAGAGTTTTGGTTATAAGACCAGCTATTGGAGCTGATACAGCTATCATTGCGAATGCTTTAAATTAAGGTTCCTCATGGAGGCTTCAACTAGAATTGATGTTGTCCATGTTTGGTGGAAAAATTGAAGAATAATTATGAGAAATGTATTTGATTTTATTCTCTCTAACTGATTTAGATAAAGGCTGGTTTATAATTCTCTCAAAGTAATCTCTCTCTAACAGGCTTAGAAAATGAAATTACAAATATTCTCAATCGAAATCCTGATTTACAAAAGAGAAGAGGATCGACGGAGATCATCCCATTTGTTTAAAACTGGGTTCTTCATGGTAGCGATGAGATGCCTCCTTCAATGTTCGTATCGAGTTTGCTTCTCGTTGACGATCCGAATGTCTCACTTCACTGGAACGGTTGATGGAACTCGTGTGGCAAGTATGAAAAGAACTCTTAACGAGTTTTATAACTCAGTGCGAGTTTTTTTAAACTTTGTGAAAGAGTTGATTTAAAATCAAAAATTCGGTTAGTAAGCCAAGATCTAAGCTCCAAGATCTCTATTGCTGATGATGAAAACTCTCTAAGGATGAATGCTGATCTCCTTTTTTGATTTTTCAATCTCCAAAAGATTCTCTTTTTAAGCTGATTTTTAGCTATTTATAAGGGATTTAGGGGTGTAACCACCCCTAAAATCTCTCCTTAATGGGGTGTAACCGACCCCATTTCATGAAAAATGGTTTTGAAACCGTTCAGGGGTTTAAGTTGTTTAACCGCCCCCTAAAATCACTCCTTAATGGGGGTGTAATCAACCCTATTAAGTGGAGATATGATTTTGAAACCATTCAGGTTCTGTTTGAACCAGTCAAATGCAAAAAACGCGGGTCCGACCATTGCGTTTTAATAATGCAATGCAGGGAGGACCTCAGCATTTTGATGCTGCAATGCAGCTTTTGAGCTTTGCGTCTCGTTCTAGGAACGCAGAGGCGAGCTCTGCATTTTGAGTCTAGAACGCGGCCACGAGCTTAGCGTTTTGAATCTGTAACGCGGCAACAAGCTCCGCGTCTGGACTTGAACGCTGAGGTTGAACCCTACGTTTCCAATTGGAACACTGGGGATGAACCCTGCATTTTGAACTGGAATGTTAGGGGTGAACCATGTGTTTGATTTAAAGAGATCTTTACAAAGATCGTCGGTTTGTAATCTTTGGATTGACTCTTTAAAATATGAGAATCGTCAGATTGTAACTCTTGTTGATGATTGTGAATGTTGTTGAATTAAAGAATTTATCGGTTGTTGTGAATGTCGTCAGATTATAACATTCATCAATCTATATAAAAGCTTTTAAATTGTAGCCTTCTGAAAGCCGCCAAATTGTAACTTTCATCATTGGTATTTGATGGGGACCAGCTATCTGCAATAATTTTTAGACAGCCTACAATTTCGGGTGCTCAAGTCATGAGACCAACTGATGAAGCTGGTGCATCAGTGCATACTTATAGGATTTTTGGCAAACCCTCAGCCGTCAACGGATTTGATAAGCCTTTACCGATTACCGTTTGAGTCGGGCTAGCATGCGGATAGTTTAAGTCCATTCCGCAGGTGACGTTGTGCTAAAAGAATGAACTCTCTTAGACTTGATGCTACGATATCGAATACGTAGACTTCGTCATTTGTCGTGAGAAGAGACTACCTGACAACACGTGTTAGGCACAGACTTTAGGATTTTTGGTAAATCCTCAGCCATCAACGGATTTGATATGCCTTTACCGATTACCGTTTGAATCGGTGATGGCACTTCCTCCTTCTCCTTCCCCTTGAGCTTCTTCTCATGCACTTTGAGCTTTCCGATAAGGCTACCAAGAGCTAAGGTAGTGAGGTCATGAGCTTCCTCAATGGTCGTAGCCTTAGGCTCCCATGCCGGAGTCAATGAGCGAAGTATCTTGTAGTTCATCTCTTGAATGGATAATTGCTTGTCTACAGACTTTAGGATTTTTGGTAAATCCTCAGCCATCAACGGATTTGATATGCCTTTACCGATTACCGTTTGAATCGGGCTTGCATGTGAATTATCTAAATATGTTTCACATGTGATGTTATGCTACAAGAATGAACTCTCTTAGACTTAATGCTATGATTTTGAATACATAAACTTTACCATTTTCACGAGAAACGACTAACCAGTAACACGTGTTAGGTATAGACTTATCTCTAATTAGGGATCGAGATAAATTCTCCCGAACATAGATTCTGGTGTCTTTTTCACAGAAAAGACTAACCGACAATGCGTGTTAGGCGTAGACTTATTTCTATTTAGGGATTGAGATAAAGGCCCCCAGACATGGATTCTGGTGTCTTTTTCACGGCAAAAGAGTAACTGTCAGCATGTGTTAGATGCATGATTATGTCTATTTAGGGATCAAGATAAAGTCTTACATGTATGAAAAGCATGGATTTTGATGCTAGAAAATAGTGTATTCTCTTGGGGCAAAGACGTGTTGGACCCTAGAGGGGGGGGGGGGGGTAAGGTGATTAAACCAAAAACTGATATAGAGACCAAGCTCTGATACCAATTGTTGGACCCTAGAGGGGGGAGTGATTAGGGTCAAGAGGCTCTAATATGCAATAAAAATTCAGCACAAGCAAAAACACAAAACAAAAATGCGATAAAAGTAAGAGAGATAGGGTTAGGAGTTCGTTATCCTTGACGCGCGATGTGTTAACGAGGTTCGGCCCTCTGGCCTATGTCCCCGCTCCCCACTCTCGACACCCGGTTTGGAAGCTGGAACTTCGTCTACACAGCGATCTCCACAGATCTCTCTCACTACACAGTTTGATCTCAACAGATCACACCCTCACAGTAGATCTTACACAAGATCTCACCCTCACAGCAGAAGAAAAGATGCAAGACTCTCTCTTTACACAGCCCCTATGGCAAAGAGAAAGGTTATTGAAACTGGGAAGTGAATCACACACAAAAACACAGAGAAAAACAGATTTGAAAATTTTCTCAGGAAAACAGAGCTCTCTGGTTTTTGCAAACGTTAGGGCTTAGGAAGAAGAAGCAGTCTGGGGGGTTTTTATAAAAGAGTTTAAACCAATTAAAAACAAAAACCCAATCTTCCTATTTAGGAAGATAATCTACTTTTTAGGTTGTTACCTCAGACTGTGCCTAACACTATTAAGTGAAAGCACAACAGTCGAGGCAAACGACCGTTTTAAAAAAGTCGCGGCTGACCAAAGACACAATCGGTTGACCGAAGGGAATTTCGGTCGACCGAAAAAATGCTTCGGTCGACCGACCGAAAATTTCGGTCGACCGCTAATAACCTAGAAAACTTGGAAATCAAGCAGAGACACCGTCGGTCGACCGGCGCGGTCGACCGATTTGAAAGTCGAGGTTTCGGTCGACCGTACCGGTCGACCGACGACCTCTCTGGAAAATAGTAAGGAATGGTCATGGGAGCGGTCGACCGGACCGGTCGACCGCTTTCTGACATTTTGCAGAAAACAGTTTTTGACCATCTTGAAATATTTGCAAAATATTTATTTGATCTCTGAAAAATCTAAAACTTTGTAAAATGTTTTTAATACTAAAAACAAACTGTTTAGAAAATGAATTTTGCAGATAGGTCCTCATACTTATGAAAAATAGTATTTTGTGAAAAACGCTTAAAAACCTAAGTATGAAATCGTGTGTGTGATTCCCAATAGCTTCAAGTAAAATTAGTAACTCTTTGCCTACATTCTAGCACTAGAGAGAGAAACAAAAGAAAGCTAATATCCTCATATATAAAGAACAATACTTGAGCTTTGATATAGCTTGAATCAGATGAAGCTTTTATTCGAATTTGTCGTTCTTGAAATAACGTTGCTTCATCTCTTGGCCTCCTCCTCCTTTGGATATCTTCGTTGTAGCGTATATTCCATCCATCCTCCGTTAATGGCACTAATGAGCTTGATAAATGAATTTACTACATTTTCACTCAATAAGCTATTAGTACCGATAATGGTGGTTGTAAAACATCATCAAAACATAAGGGCTAACAAGACGAACCCGATTTTGTCTTCTCTTGGGGCAAAGACGAACCCTATACTGGAGAGGAAGAATTTTATATTCTATCTCCAGGTACAAAAGAAACTCAAAGTAGGATCTCCACTTTGAGAATCTGAAAGATTTAGATAACCCTAACTATTTAAAGGTTTAGTTATCCAATTTGAAAATAAATTTCTCGTTTATCGAGATGAAATTTCAACTTTAGCCCTAACTGATTAAATGTTTGACCAAAGGGGAGATTGAGACGATCCTAACTGTTTAAATATTTGATCGCTCGATGTGGGTGAAAGCCTCTCGTTTATCAAAAGGGGATTTTGGTTTTGGTCCTAACTGTTTAAAGGTTTGACCAAGATGGATTTTGAGACGACCCTAACTGTTTAAAGGTTTGATCGTTCAATTTATGGACCTCTTGTTTATGGAAAGAGTCGAGGTGGGGTTTTAGCTTTGGTCCTAACTGTTTAAAGGTTTGACCGAAGGGAGCTTGAGATGATCTTAACTGTTTAAAGGTTTGATCGTTCAATTTGTGGACCTCTCGTTCATGGAAAGAACCGAGAGGGGTTTTGGCTTTGGCCCTTACTATTTAAAGGTTTGACCAAGATGGATTTTGAGGCAATCCTAATTGTTTAAAGGTTTGATCATTCAATTTGTGGACCTCTCGTTCATGAAAGGAATCAAGAGGGGATTTTGGCCCTAACTGTTTAAAGATTTGACCAAAGGGAGTTTGAGACGATCCTAACTGTTTAAAGGTTTGATCGTTCAACTTGGGTGGAGGCCTTTCGTTTATTGAAAGGGAAGTCTAGTTTTGAATATGGACCTCTCGTTCATGGAAGGAACCAAGAGAGGATTTTGGCTTTAGCCCTAACTATTTAAAGGTTTGACCAAGTAGGAGTGGGGTACAAATAACAGTGTAAATATTGACTTATACAAATTATTCATTGGGGGTCCTTGGTGTCAAGTGACGAGGACTTTGACACGAAAAGGGGGTTGTTAATCGTCATAGATTAAAATTTTGGATGTTGTGTTAGAGCTCAACAGTGGGAGTGTTAAAGGCTCGGACACAGCGGGAGTTTGGGCAGATTTAACCACGAAGAATTTTGGTAGATGATGCGGCATAAACATGTACCAAAAAGGTTGCAAGTGCACAACCGTGTCAAGTTATAGTATTTAAGATATCGATCCCACGAGGAAGGTGTTTTGTAGGAGAAAATATAAAATCGGTTCTTATGTTGTGTGCGTGACAAATAAGATTGATGAGTGAATATGATTGTGAAGAGATTGAGAGAGTGAAAATGGTGTGTGAATAGGTGCAAAGTGTAAGTGAGAGTGGATTTGAAAAAGAATGAGTATGATCAATAAGGTGAGAAGGAAAAAAAATGAATAAAAAGAAAATAAAAAAAATCAAGAATGAAGAACAAAATTCAAGAATAAAAGAAAATGCAAGAAATTAAAGATGGTGGATTCAATTATAGATATGGGTAATCTAAAATTGAACCCACTTCTTAAAAAAGGGTGATTCCGGCGAATCAAACAAAATAAAAATAAACAAAAAGAAAAACTAAACCCAAGAGGGTTCTAGCCTCAAGGTGAATAGTATAAGAAATTAAAATCTAACTACAAAATAAATTGCAAAATCTAAACTACAAAATAAAATTGCAAGAATTAAATACAAGAAAATAAGTCTACTCTATAAGCATGAAATAAATCTAAGGCAAGAGGGTTCTAGCCTCTTGGCTATTTAACAAGAAAATAAAATCTAACTACAAGCATAGAAATAAATCTAAACTAATAAGCAATAAAAGAGAAAAGAAAGAAATGCAAACCTTCAAATAATTCTCCATCTTCATCTTCATCTTCATCATCCAACAAAGAGAAGAAGAGAAAAATTTAAAGTGGTGAAAAAATTATTATTATTAATTGCAACAAAAGTTACAATTTTGGAAGGCCTTCTCAATTAAGAGTAGCCCTCCTCTCCAAAAGGAGTTACAAAAATTTTCACACCTCTAACCCCTCACTCTCTACCCCTATTTATAGTAATCTTCAATGAATATGAGCCATTGGATTTGTCTTGAGCCCCAAGCAACAATCTCCACCATTGAATTTGCTTTTTGTTCTTCTCTAGCCCAAATATAGGAAGCCCATATGATTCATTTGATTTTTAAAAGAAAAATGAAAATCCAATCACCAAAGGCCCATTTCTTCATTAAAATGATTTTGATTTTCAAAATCACAAGTCC
>NC_033797.1:131746678-131798412 GCF_001876935.1 Asparagus officinalis
TTTTTTTTTTTCTTTTTTTTTCTTTTTTTTCTCTTTTTTTTTCTTTTTCTTTTAAGCAACTGAACAAGAAACTCTCAAATGAGAGAAGAATAAATTCTTTTTATTATTCTGAAATAAACAAAATAAACAATGTAGAATGAAATATTCAACATGAAGAGTTCCTGTTCTACATTGAATCCTACCTTACTGTTGAAAATTCTTCCCCGGATTTTAAACAAATTCAGAATGATATAATCAATAATGTGAATTTTTAAGCATTTCGGGGTGTTCAATAATTCTTGCAACAAGGTAAGGTAGGTATTATTGGTGTCATGCATTTTGTATTTCTTAATGAACTTAGACTCTTGTACTGTGAAGTTTTGTTTTCTAACAACCAATTCTTCTGTGAAGTTCTGAAAATTTGGTTGTTGATTATTCTCCAAGAATCTAAGTTCATCAAGAAAGAGTTCTTCAAAATTTAATTCAAAGCAGCAAATGTTTAACACAGTTTTATTATTCTCAAGGACCTGATCTGCTTCTTCTAAAAACTCTAACTCTTCATCAAAAATTTCCTCAAAACTTAAATCACACTCTTCTTCTTCTTCTTCTTCTTCTGATCTTTCCTGAATGTAGTTTATTTCTAGAGGCTGATTATTTGGTTGGTCCCCTGGATTAAAAATGTTGAGATCAGCAGTCAAATTCCCAAAGGACAGCTTCATTTGACCAGTTCTACAGTTGATGAGAGCATTAGAAGTGGCTAAGAACGGTCGTCCTAAGATGACAGGTGTCTGTCCTTTGGGATTGGAAACAGGCTGTGTTTCCAAGACTACAAAATCTACTGGAAAAATAAAATCTCCAACCTTAATCAGAACATCCTCTAACTCACCCATAGGGACCTTGACAGATCTATCAGCCAACTGTAAGGTGCATTTGGTTGGGTTCAGTACACCTAGACCCAATTGCTGATAGACTGAATATGGAAGCAAATTGACACTGGCCCCTAAGTCTAAAAGCGCCTTATCAATGTGAGTATTACCAATGATACATGAAATGATGGGGGAACCTGGATCTTTACGTTTCAAAGGTATGGGATTTGATAGCATTTCACTGATATTGGCGGCTAAAAAGACTTTCTTTGGGACATTTATTCTCCTCTTCTTAGTGCACAATTCTTTTAAAAATTTAGCATAAGATGGAATTTGTTCAATTACATCTAAGAGAGGAATGTTGACCTTAACCTGCTTGAATGTCTCTAGGATTTTCTCCTCCTGAGGAGAGTGTTTCCTAGACCTGAGTCTATCTGGAAAGGGAGCAACCGGTCTAAATCTATCAAAAGCAGGCTCAGGTTCGGGTTCAGGTTCTTGGTCATCTGAGGGGAGTGATTGTTGAATAGATTCATCAGAAGGAGAAGGAGAAGGAATTTGTACAGGATCAAGAGTTTGACTTGGAGGAGTTCTCACTTGATTATCGACCTGTCTACCTGACCGAAGTGAATGGATTGCATTCACTTGAGCTTCATAGGATGAACTGCATCCTGTGTTATTAGGGTTGACCACGGGTTGACTCGGAAATTTTCCTTTCTCTCTTTCACTCACGGCACTAGCTAGTTGACCAAGTTGGGATTCTAATCTAGCTATAGCTTGAGTGTTGGAGTTGAGCATTTGTCCGGTTGATTGCATGAAGGAATTCAACGTGCTAGATGTTTGAGTCAACATATTCGTGGTTTGAGTAGAGGCCTTAATTATGGTTTCTAAACCCCTTTCCAAGACATTGAGATGTTTATCTTGATCTGGATTGTGAGGAGTTTGAATTACAGCTTGATGAGGAGGAGACTGATTTTGATACGGCAGATTGGGTTGTTGAAATTGTGAATGAGAATTGAATGGAACTGTGTTTCCCCTAGGAAAATGTTGGGTCGAAGCGGGAGTGAAGTTTTGAGTTCCGGGAGAATTTCCTTGATTCCATGCAAAGTTGGGATGATTTCTCCAACCTGGATTGTAGGTTGGAGAAAATGGATCATTTCTAGGGTGCTGGAATGCAGCGTTCATCTGTTCTAATGAATGATTGTTTCCTAAGAGAGGGCATTCCTCTGAAACGTGGGTAGGAGACTGACAATTATGACATCCTGGGAAAGAAACATGATTGAGTTGAGCTGGAGCTCGTTCCTTAATTTCTAAGGCTTCTAACCTCCGCAGAATTGTCGCCATCTTCGCTTCAGAAGCAATGTTTGACTCCAAGGAAAGACAACTAGACTTAGAATGGGGAACTGATGAAACCCAGTCATCGCACTGTTCCCATTGCATTGTTTTTTCAGAAAGACTCTCCAAAAACTCCCAAGCTTCATCAACAAACCTAAGTATGAAATCGTGTGTGTGATTCCCAATAGCTTCAAGTAACCTCAGTAACTCTTTGCCTACATTCTAGCACTAGAGAGAGAAACAAAAGAAAGCTAATATCCTCATATATAAAGAACAATACTTGAGCTTTGCTATAGCTTGAATCGGATGAAGCTTGAATTCGAATTTGTCGTTCTTAAAATAACGTTGCTTCATCTCTTGGCCTCCACCTCCTTTGGATATCTTCGTTGTAGCGTATATTCCATCCATCCTCCGTTAATGGCACTAACGAGCTTGATAAATAAATTTACTACATTTTCACTCAATAAGCTATTAGTACCGATAATGGTGGTTGTAAAACATCATCAAAACATAAGGGCTAACAAGACGAACCCGATTTTGTCTTCTCTTGGGGCAAAGACGAACCCTATACTGGAGAGGAAGAATTTTATATTCTATCTCCAGGTACAAAAGAAACTCAAAGTAGGATCTCCACTTTGAGAATCTGAAAGATTTAGATAACCCTAACTATTTAAAGGTTTAGTTATCCAATTTGAAAATAAATTTCTCGTTTATCGAGATGAAATTTCAACTTTAGCCCTAACTGATTAAATGTTTGACCAAAGGGGAGATTGAGACGATCCTAACTGTTTAAATATTTGATCGCTCGATGTGGGTGAAAGCCTCTCGTTTATCAAAAGGGGATTTTGGTTTTGGTCCTAACTGTTTAAAGGTTTGACCAAGATGGATTTTGAGACGACCCTAACTGTTTAAAGGTTTGATCGTTCAATTTATGGACCTCTTGTTTATGGAAAGAGTCGAGGTGGGGTTTTAGCTTTGGTCCTAACTGTTTAAAGGTTTGACCGAAGGGAGCTTGAGATGATCTTAACTGTTTAAAGGTTTGATCGTTCAATTTGTGGACCTCTCGTTCATGGAAAGAACCGAGAGGGGTTTTGGCTTTGGCCCTTACTATTTAAAGGTTTGACCAAGATGGATTTTGAGGCAATCCTAATTGTTTAAAGGTTTGATCATTCAATTTGTGGACCTCTCGTTCATGAAAGGAATCAAGAGGGGATTTTGGCCCTAACTGTTTAAAGATTTGACCAAAGGGAGTTTGAGACGATCCTAACTGTTTAAAGGTTTGATCGTTCAACTTGGGTGGAGGCCTTTCGTTTATTGAAAGGGAAGTCTAGTTTTGAATATGGACCTCTCGTTCATGGAAGGAACCAAGAGAGGATTTTGGCTTTAGCCCTAACTATTTAAAGGTTTGACCAAGTAGGAGTGGGGTACAAATAACAGTGTAAATATTGACTTATACAAATTATTCATTGGGGGTCCTTGGTGTCAAGTGACGAGGACTTTGACACGAAAAGGGGGTTGTTAATCGTCATAGATTAAAATTTTGGATGTTGTGTTAGAGCTCAACAGTGGGAGTGTTAAAGGCTCGGACACAGCGGGAGTTTGGGCAGATTTAACCACGAAGAATTTTGGTAGATGATGCGGCATAAACATGTACCAAAAAGGTTGCAAGTGCACAACCGTGTCAAGTTATAGTATTTAAGATATCGATCCCACGAGGAAGGTGTTTTGTAGGAGAAAATATAAAATCGGTTCTTATGTTGTGTGTGTGACAAGTAGGAGTGATAAGTGAATGTAATTGTGGAGATATAGAGAGAGTGGAAGTGATAGTGTGTAAATCGGCACGAGATATAAGTGAGAGTGGATGTGACAAAGAATGAATATGATCAATAAGGCAAGAAGGAAAAGGAAAATAAAAATCAAGAATAAAGAAAATAAAATTCAAGAATAAAAGAAAATGCAAGAAATTAAAGATGGTGGATTCAATTATAGATATGGGTAATCTACAATTGAACCCACTTCTTAGAAAAGGGTGATTCCCTAGAGGGTTCTAGCCTAAAGGCGAATCAAACAAAATAAAAATAAACAAAAAGAAAAACTAAACCCAAGAGGGTTCTAGCCTCAAGGTGAATAGTATAAGAAATTAAAATCTAACTACAAAATAAAGTGCAAAATCTAAACTACAAAATAAAATTGCAAGAATTAAATGCAAGGAATTAAATCTATTCTATAAGCATGAAATAAATCTAAGGCAAGAGGGTTCTAGCCTCTTGGCTATTTAACAAGAAAATAAAATCTAAACTACAAGCATAGAAATAAATCTACACTAATAAGCAATAAAAAGGAAATAAAATAGAAAAAGGAAAGAAAATGCAAACCTCTAAATAATTCTTCATCTCCATCTTCATCATCCAACAAAGAGAAGAAATATTTAAAGTGATGAAAAAATTATTATTATTAATTGTAACTAAAGTTACAATTTTTGGAAGGCCTTTTCAATTAAGAGTAGCCTTCCTCTCCAAAAGGAGTTTACAAAATTTTTCACACCTCTAACCCCTCACTCTTTTGATATTTCTTGAGCTTTAATCCTTCATCATAGCTTGGGCTTTTGGATAATTTGGAAATTGATTTTCCAATGGCTTCATTTCTTCATTTAAACAATGAGTTTTTGTTGAGAGATAGGCGTTCGAGATTTATTCTTCATTAACCTGCAATTCAAATATAAAAACAATTATTAGTGGTATATTTATTCATATAAAATAGATAATGAGGGTATAAAATTGCAATAAAATGTGATTATCAGTAGACCCACCATCAGTTGATTTGATCGGCGAGGGATTTTATGGTGGAGGACTGTGAATCATGAATCACTCCATAATTAGATCGTGGGAGTTTCGTGAGGGAAGACTGGCCCGATGAGTTCATTGAATCTCATTTCAATGAAAGAGTAATTAGAAAGTCATAGTGGGAGTTGGCGGAATTAATCTCGACGATTGAAGCCAACCAAGAGTCGGATGAAGGAAAAGCAAATGAGACATGCTTCATCCTTGAAGGATTTTAGAGTTTCGTAAGAGAAGATTGACTTGATGAAGTTATTGAATCTCATCTCAACGAAAAAGTGCTCCGAAAATCATAGTGGGAGGGTTTTAATTATTTTGGACATGATTGAATAGCCACAACGGGAGGTTCCTATTATTTTTATCATGATTAAGAGTGGATTATTCAGATGGTTGGTTTTCTCCTTGAATAATCAATTAGTTTCGGGTTGTCCTTAAGAATACCATACATAGCATTCTCTAGGAACTTTCCATTAAATAGGTTATCCCGAATATACTAGGGATAATACTTTTTCAAAGGAACTTCCTATTTGTGGGCCATGTTGCTGTTCTTGATACAGAATCAGGTCTTGGTTCCTGACTTCGTATTCAACCATAATAACCTCGTATCTACCCCTAAATTTTTTGGGTGAACCTGAGTTCACTCACATTCGGCTACATTGTTGGAGCGCGTAACTTAAGGGAGAAATTTTAACCTCTTATACCAGTCGGAGGTAGCCGAGTTATCCTTAAGAATATTATGTGTAATATTCTCCAAGAACTTCCCGAACAATTTAGCCTTGTATACCAGTTGAAGGTTTGGAAAATAGTTTATACTCGTATACCCTTTGGAGAAAAAAGGAGGAACAGATTAATATCATATACCTGTCGGATGATAGGTCGTCTTTATTTGGCTTGTTTTGCCGTTATGACACCGGAGTCAATTAAGACTTGAATTTTGTTTTTGAGACCGAAGCAAGTCTTGGTGGGATAAAGAACCCTCTCGTGGTATGCATAGTATTTTAGATCCGTAATCCTCTTAGCTCTCTCCTGATCTTTAATAGGAGGTAGCTCGATTTTATTATTGTTCAGGAGGTACTTGAAGATGGCTAGAATCTCATCATCCCTGAAGGAGTACTGTTGTGTCTGATGCAGCTGTTGTGGATATTTCTATTGCGATTGTCGCCGTAATGTTTGATTAACATCAACAGCATTCACATGCAGCGTCAGTTGGCTTATCTCAGCCTTCTTTCTTTTGAGAAAATGCTCGGCTTGCTCACCGTGCATTTTCAATTCTTTCTAGGTTTCGGATGGCACGACCCCCAGAGCTTCTAGGATGTTAATGGAAAGGTTGTTATGGTAGGTTTGGAGGATGAATTCCTCCGTGACTGGATCTCGGCAGTTCATCGCCTTATTTTGGAAGCGTTTGACGAAGCTATCGACCGACTCTTTGTCTTTCTGCTTCTCATCGAAGAGTATTCCGATAGACACCTCAGTGTCATCATCGAAGAAGTTGGTGAGAAACAAGCCTTCCATGTCATTCCAGCTATTGATGCTTTCCAGCTTGAGATGGCGGTACCAGTCGAATGCAGCTCCGTGAAGGGTGCCAACAAATGACCGGACCATCAAAGGTTCATTGCCAGAGATCATGCCTAGGTGGGACTTGAAATAAACCAGATACTGAGTGGGTGAACCTCTCCCGTCAAACAGCGTGAAGTTAATTAGATAGAACTTTGTCGGGTACGGGATTGAATCACACTCTCTTGGGTATGGACACGGGATATCAGTCTTCTTTACCTCTTGAGTAGTCATCAAGGCATTGATTTTGCTTTCCAAATCCTTCATCTTTTTATCATCGTATGCATCTTTCTTCGGGCGATTTTGGGGAGGAACAACGGGGGCCACCCCCAGCGTTGTTATTGTCGATGGGATCACCCCCAGAGTCCATGTTGTCGGGAGGGGTATTGGCATTGATATTTTCTTCAACTTCTGAATCGTTATCTACCTGATTGGTAGTGCTGCGATGACTGGATTCACCATACTGATTTGATAAATCTTGAAGTTGTTGGGCATGTAAATCCTTGACTCGTTGTATGGCCATTTCCATCTCGATTTTAAAATCTTCCTTCTGTTTGGCTAAGGCCTCTTGAAGGAGTTGAGCCATCTGCTCAGTAATGATCATGAATTATTCTTGATTTCGTCTCGCACTAGATACTGTATTGTCTGAAGCGAATGCGGAGTTTGCATTTGATACTTCATCATCCGAGGAATGCCCTCTCCTCGGTCTAGGTCTGATAGTCCCAGACTACAGCCAAGTAAGACACTGAGATGCCCCGGGCAAAGGATCAGGACTGGAATGCCGTGTTAACTTTCCCTTATTGACCATGTTGATAGTGACCTCCAGGAATTCGTCAGCTTGACTGGTTGATCTTCTTTTGCGAAAGCACCTTGGGATGGGTTTGGACGCTTCAATAGAGATCCTTTTGAATATTGAGACCCTTCGTGGAGTGGTCTTGGGGCAGCTACATTCTGATAATACTATCCTGATTAACCTCTCACAAGAATAGTAAGAGTCTGATCCTGGAGTACTTCTCTTTCGAGATTTGTTCGTACCCCCAGTCCGATAGTACAACTCATCGGCGTTGTGGTCGGAGCAACCTATCGGCTGTTTACTTAAATTTTTAGGTATAACGATGTCTTCTATCAGACACATTTTCTTATGAATAGGTAATGCTTTGCTGGCATTCGCAGGAGTCACACATCTGGAATCACACATTCGTGAGGGTGAAACCCTAACGGGCTCCTGGTTCTCGACACACACCCCCAAGCGGGTGGTTCCAGGAATCAATTTGTTAGAAGGGCACGTACGACCCCCAGTCTGAATAGTTACTGGAGAATTATTCAGTGGACCCAAGTGTTCCTTAATATGAGTTTTGCCTCGATCTTCGTGTAGAGGACCAAGGCGATCCTTCAACGGAATCCTGAACTTGGAGAGATCCACTCTGCCGTAGGGCTTCACCGGAGGTACATGAGCAACAGGGGTGGATCGAAAGTTGATGGAGGCTAGGAAGAAGCCTTGGTGCTAGAATTAGATGAGAGACATGACTGGTATCTCTCCTCAAGTGGAGGCGTCTTGGCTATTTTCGGTGCCGTTTTTAGCATTATTTTGGCCTTTGGCACCCAGACTTATTTGGTTTTTGGCGATTCTTTGACCACCTCTTCTTTTTGTAGCTTTTGTGGCTTTTTCACAAGGATCCGTGCTTGTGCAAGAAGTGCGCGACTCTTCTGGATGCATTCCTCGAGAGTAGAACAGGTTCATTTGACATGAACCCATTTGTTAGTTGACGATTGGGAGGTGGAACTCATTGCTTACTGTAGCGACGACTTAGTCATTTGGTACCTTCTGAATTCTAAGTCCACTTGGTAGCAGAGTCCATACACTTGTTCCAGAGCTTTAGCGAATTGACGGGCAAGACTTGACGCTGCCTCTAACAAGCCCTCTTCGTCAGAATTAGTGCGCCATCAACGGGCAACTCCTTGACTTTTGAGGAGTTGTCGCGAGCATCAGATCCGACTTCCTTGGATGTCAGAGAGGAATCTTCAAAAGTAATTAGGTGAAGATCGTCATTCTGGATCTTCAGACCAGACGACCAATGAACCTTCTTCAAGGAAGTGGTCTTTCTGCGCTTGTAAGAAGAGGAAGATCTAGAGGAGGAGGAGGAGACGTAGTCCTCGAACTTCTACTGGTCAAATTCGTACTTGATATCTACTTCAACCGGGATCTTGATCATTGGTTGGGGCACGACAGCCTCGGCAGCGAGGCTGTTGGCTTCTACTATGATCGCCAGTGTGTTCGCGTTGAAAGTTGATTTTATTAAGGAATTCATTACAACTTCAGGCATTTGTAATGAATTCAAAAGAGGAGTCCTTTTATAAGATCTCTCTATATAAAGGAACTTAAAAAAAATTACAACTTTCTAGAAAACACATGCAGAGAGACCATTTATCGGTTTTCTGCTTGCGTTGGATCTTTGCCGGTACCGGGGTTTATCTGTGGACCACCAAATAATCAGATCTAATTGATTTCATTGCCTCGTGAAGGAGATAAGAAATTGAAGTGAATATCTCAGCAACGGTGAGATAAACACTCTTCTCGAGATTACAACAACGGTGCGATCTCAAGGGAAGCGGATGAACGAGGCTGAAGTAGTTGCAGATCTATCGAACTCTCCTCCTTTTTGTCGAAGAACTCGCCAAGAACTTGCTTCCTCGTTGCTTAAATTTGTGCTCCTCACTCTCCAATATGACAAGGCTTTGCTGTTGCTCCGAAATTTTCCCCTCACTGAATGAAGGCCCTAGGGTTGTATTTATAGGCTTCAGAAGCTTTGTTTTTGAATAAGAACGGATGATTTGATCTTATCCTTAGTTGTAACCACTTAACCATGTTCAAAGATAGCCTCTGTAAAACCCCAAAAATTTATGTTAATATAATTAATATGAGATTAATTATGATTTATGGATATTTATTTTGATAAATATAGTTAAATGGGGTATGCGTATGATACTATGTGTTTTGAGTCTAAATAAGTTCATTCATAAGAAAGAAAAGAGTCGAAACATGCACAATAGCCAAATATGTGTAACTAGAAAATTCCAGTCCGGTCGACCGTCACGGTCGACTGTGAAACCTGTAGAAGTCAAATTCCTATTTTGAGTTGGTTTTGGTTTTCTAAAGCCTATATTCGTTTTCCCTGGTTTATATATCAAACTTTCACGAATTTTCTCAATTTTTTAAGAACCCTAGCAGCCACCAAACCCCCACAAATCCTAATTTGATTCTGGGAGAATATTGGAGGCTTTCGAGTGGATTTTTCGGATGATTTTGGCTTTTGGATTGGAGATATGCTTTGGCTTAGCATCCTAAAATATTTTTCTACAAGTTTCAGACGAGTTCATCTCTGCTAATCCCCATCCTAGTTTTAAAAAAACGTTTTTGAAATTTTTAACATGTTTCATAGAGCCAAATTGACTAGTTTATGAATAAAAGTCAATTCTTTTGTATTATATGTATAAAGACTAGGTCTTTCCATGTTAAAAAGTTTGAGAACAAATTTACAGAAGTATGTAAGATCTGAAAATGATTTAAAACGTGGTTTAATCTGAAGAAAGATGATTTGTTCTTCGTTTTGAGTTTTTATGCATGACTTAGGGTTTTGAATATAAATTTTATGCAAATAATCATGCTATATATGTTGAGTTTGTTTCCAAAAGTTTTTATCTACTGTAGACATGCTCTCATGCGTTGAGTTTGTTTCCAAAAGTTTTTATCTACTGTAGACATGCTCTCATGCAAATTTTATGTTGTTTTAATTATGTTTGAATCACCTAAACACGGCGTGAACACGACACACACACGACCAGATTGAGAATCTGGAATATCAGCCCACGGTCGATCGCGCCATAGCGGCGGTCGACCGCGTGCAGGACAGAGGCCTGAGTAGGCTCTGGAACCCGTCGTGGTCGACCGTCGTTCTTGTGCGGTCGACCGCCACACAGTCTGTGGCCCTATGCATGTTTTGTTCAACTGTTGAGTTTTCGAGCTAGTCTCTCGACCTTGTACTGTTATGATAAAATGTTTATGAGCTGTTTAACATCTAAAATGTCAGTAAACATCAGATATGGACACGTACACTAAGATATGTACACATATGTTTAAAATATAATGTGTTAACATGATAAATAAGAAAAATACATAAATATTATGTTTCCGGAATAGGTATGTTTAAAATATAATGTGTTAACATGATAAATAAGAAAAATACATAAATATTATGTTTCCGGAATAGGGAGATGAAACCTATTTTAACATGATAAATAAGAAAAATACATAAATATTATGTTTCCGGAATAGGGAGATGAAACCTATTTTCGTAGGACGATTGAGTAAGAGTATTACAAAAGTATCGTCATATTATGTTTCAGGAATAGGGAGATGAAACCTATTTCTGCAGGGCGATTGAGTAAGAGTATTACAAAAGTATCGTCATATTATGTTTCTGGGATAGGGAGATAAAACCTATTGCCGCAGAGCGATTGAGAAAGAATATTACAAGAGTATCGCTAATGTATAAGAGATGCATATTTTTTAAGTAATATAAATTATAAATTGGTTTTCATTTTTGAATACCGCGAGTAGGGTGCTTTTCTGAGACCGTGACTTACACAACATGGTATTTGGTAGGCTTTTGTTTGGATGAGTTCCTTTTATGTTAGATCCATCTACTCGGGTGTAGATCAGGATGAGATATTTGTTCTACATGTTTGAGGTTTGGAGTATTTTCCTTTTGGTTTATTGCTTTCATTTATAGGGTTTGGAGTTAGTATTTAGGGAGTCACAATTTGAGATATGGTATATACATGAGGGTTTCCTTGTTTGGATTATTTCGCTCGACGTACTAACTCTAATGTTGTGATTTCCTAAATATTAACTTTCAGTTAGAATTTTATGAATGATTTCATATATATATATATATATATATATATATATATATATGTACTAACTCTATTTTCTATATTCTCCTACCCCTTCCCTTGGGGAAAGGTGGAGATAATCTCGCTATAGCATTTTGACACTCGTTGTTTTCCCCCTTTTAGGAAGCGAGTCAGGCGCACAGAAAGTCGCAGGTTGATGAGATTTCCTTATAGATTCCATCTAGCTATTTACTATTTAGTAGTTATTTCAGAAATTTACAGTTAGTTGTTTATGTTCAGACTCTAGACTTGTATTTCATTTTGTAGAGGCTGAGAGTCATAGTGTTATTTTATTTGACTCATTATACTTGAGGTTTATTTCAGACTCAGAGGTATTTCTACTTTATTTTAGTTAGGCTCACTGATGATTATTCTCATGCTTCCTCTGTGTATATCTGCCTTTACTCTATTTCTTTTATTTGCCTGTCTGTACCTTTACCTATTTGCTGTTTCCACTAGAGAGATAGTAATTGTGATGGTGAAACATGTCGTAGCATGATGTTTGGTGCTTGGCATGTTCGACAATCTGGGTTTTACCTTGGACTGTAGTCTTGTGTAAACCCTGGGGCGTCACAGTTTGTATCGGAGCTCTAGTTCTAATATCTTTAGGATCATCTCTGTGTCATATTGTAGAGTTAGGATAGAGTTTCCTAGGAATCGTGTATACAGTCTGCTAGGAATTCCTAGTGTGAGTGAGGACGTATTATATATATACACGGAAAATTACAATTTTTTTTATGATGAACTATTTGCTTTGAATAATAAGGCATGCTATGAGTAATATGTGATACGATTTACTTATTGGTATACGTTATATCTTTTTCTGCTTGAGATTCTATTTACTGTGTAATAAGCTCTACTTCTATATTATAGATGTCAGGAAGAGGACGTGGACACCGAGGTACTCGTGCTCAAGGAGCTGAGCAAGTTGATAGAGAGCCCGAGCCACAGCAGGCTCCGCGGTACTTAGTGGATCTCATAGCACCGTTAGCGGCTCGTCTGGCAGCTATCGAGGAGCAGTTAGTAGATCAGGGTTGGCAGGGAACACCCATTCAGGAGGAGATATCAGAGGGGACACCGGTAGTCATGCCGCCACCTTTAGTTGATGATGGAGATGCTGAGCAGGAGGCTTAGCTTCATTTGGTAGAGAGGTACCAGAAGTTGAAGGCTCCAGAGTTTCATGGTTCGACGAACTCCATTGCGACACACAAATGGAAGAAAGATGTAAGCAACATTCTGGACATGTTTAATGTGAACACTGTGCAGAAGCAAAGGCTAGTAGCTTTCAGCCTCAAGGGCGATGCAGGAGGATTGTATCAGCTTCGTTTTACTCCAGAGCAGAGGTTGACAGCCTCATGGGAGACTTTTGTGTATTTCTTTGAGGAGCAGTATGTTTTGGCTGTAGTGAAAGCCAGAAAGGAGTTAGAGTTGGCTCGATTGGTGTAGGGGGACATGTTGGTGACGGATTTTGAGAGTAAGTTCATGTCACTACTTAGATTCACTAGCATGTGGCACACTGAGGAGTGGCAGGCTCAGATGTTCATGATGGGACTTCGTCCAGGTTTGTGCCGATATCTAGTATCTCAGAGATTTTGTTTAGTACAAGAGGTGGCAGATGCTGCCATAGCCCATGAGACAGACACAGCTATGTTTTAGTACGAGAGGTGGCAGATGCTGCCATAGCCCATGAGACAGACACAGCTATGTTTATCAAGGGAAATGCTAAGTCAGGACAGTCAGGAGATAAGGATAAGGGTAAGAGACCTTTTACAGACTCAGGAGGACCCCTAGCATCAGAATAAGTTTTCACAGCAGCAGAGTCCCCATAAGAAGGTCAATCATTAGGATCAAAGGGCGCAGCAGTAGCACGGGTTTCATGAAGCTTGTTTCAATTACAACAAGCCAGGTCATAGAGCAGCAGAGTGTCGTAGCGCACTCGCAGCAGGCCAGCAGGGCAGGAATCTGCAACAGCAGCAGAACCGCACTCAGGGTCGTGGTCAGGGTCAGCATTTGAGGATTGAGACACCTCCAGCAGTCCCGAAGATTGAGGGAAGCGATTCAGGAGATCCAGCAGGAACAGATAGTCCCATATATTCCAGGTGATGCAGCACAGCCGACTGGTAGGGTGTATGCAGTTGTTCCTCGCGATCATGGCGCGAGCGGGATGGTGGTGGAAGGTACTTTCCTTATGAATTCATTTTCAGCACGTATTCTTTTTTACTCTGGCGCTTCACATTCTTTTATCTCCTACAATTTCTCAGTTAGTCTCCAGCTTGTGGCGCAGTCATTAGATTTTCCTTTATCTGTATCTACTCCTTTAGGGGAGACGTCTCTTTTAGAGAGTGTTTGTAGGAGATGTATCGTCAGCTTGGACGATTCTGAGTTTGTGATAGACTTGATCGTATTGTGTATGTCTGAGTTTGATGTTATCCTCAGTATGGATTGGCTATCTTCCTACCATGTGAGTATCGACTGTTTTGCAAAGACAGTCAGTTTGCGAGCTTTTGATGGATCTGAGTTAGTGGTAGCGACCTTCAGAGGCAACCAGTTTGCGGAGTCATATCTGGCATACATCGAGAAGGTGATATTACGGAATCGGGACGCATATTTGAGTGAGATGCGAGTAGTTTCAGAGTTCTAGGATGTCTTTCAGGACATACTAGGATTACCTCCAATGAGAGAGGTCGAGTTCTGCATAGAGTTACAGCCAGCCACCGCACCGATTTCCTGAGCTCCTTACCGTATGACGCCTGCTGAGATGAGGGAGCTACAGATCTAGCTAGATGAGTTGTTATCTCAGGGATTCATTCGACGGAGTCATTCTCCGTGGGGAGCACCGGTCCTCTTTGTGAAGAAGAAGGACGGGAGTATGCGATTATGCATTGATTATCACGAGTTGAACAAGGTCACTATCTAAAACAGGTATCCATTACTGAGGATCGATGACTTGTTCGACCAGTTGTAGGGAGCTCAGTGTTTTTTAAAGATAGATCTTTATTCCGGTTATCATAAGTTGCAGGTTCGGGAGATGAATATTCCCAAGACTGCCTTCTTGACTCGATATGGGTCATTCGAGTTTCTTGTCATGCCATTTGGGTTGACCAATGCACCCGCAGTATTCATGGATTTGATGAATCAGGTTTTTCGTCCATACTTGGACCAGTTCATGATAGTTTTCATCGACGATATTCTTATCTATTCGAGATCGGAGGCAAAGCACGAGCAGCATTTGAGGTTGGCTTTGCAGACTTTGCGGGAACACCAACTGTATGCAAAATTTAGCAAATGTGAATTCTGGTTATCAATGGTTAGATTTTTGGGTCATGTCATCAGCCAGGAGGGCATTACAGTAGACCCGACTAAAGTGGAGGCCGTACTTGATTGGGAACCACCGAAGATAGTTACAAATATTTGTAGCTTCTTGGGTCTGGCGAGCTATTACAGGAAATTTATTCAGGACTTCTCAAAGATCACGACGCCACTTACACGGCTTATTAAAAAGGGTGTACAGTTCATTTGGAGCACAGAGTGTCAGAAGGCATTTGAGACATTGAAGACCAAGTTGACTTCAGCACCTGTATTGATTATTCCCAGTAGTGATAAAACTTTGTTGTTTACACTGATGCATCTTTATCGGGTCTTGGAGGAGTATTGATGCAGACCCATAGAATCGTAGCCTATATTTTGAGATAGTTGAGGACTCATGAGCAGAATTATCCCATGCACGATTTGGATCTAGCAGCAGTGGTCTTTGCACTGAAGGCGTGGAGGTATTATTTGTACGGAGTACAGTTTGAGTTATTCATAGATCACCAGAGTTTGAAGTACCTATTCTCACAGAAAGAACTCAACCAGAGGCAAAAACGATGGATAGAGTTTATTAAGGATTATGAGTTTGCTATACAGTATTATCCGGGAAAGGCGAACGTGGTAGTAGATGCATTGAGCAGGAAGCGTCATCACGGGCTAGCAGCTTTAAGGTGTTCACTATATCGGGATCTTTACACCCTCAGTCATTATGATTTCAGGCCAGAGATTGGCGAGAACAGTGTTTTCTTAGGAGCTTTATCAATACAACCGTCTTGGGGAGATAGAGTAGTCAGAGCTCGGTTAGAGGATTCATGGATTCAAACTCGTAAGGGGGAGATCTCCAAAGAACCTAAGAATGATTGGACTATTGGAGTAGATGGAGGCCTTAGGATGAAGGGCAGGATCGTCATGTCGAACAATCTATAGCTGAAGAGGGAACTTTTTGATGAGGCATATTGCAGCAGATATACGGTGCACCCAGGCACAACAAAGATGTACAAGGATCTGAAGAGGCATTTTTGGTAGAGTGGTATGCGCAGAGAGATTTCAAATTATGTAGCTAAGTGTTATACCTACCAGCAAGTTAAGGCAGAATATCAGAGACCTGTAGGAACCCTACAGCCTTTACCCATTCCTGAGTGGAAGTGGACAGATATTTCCATGGATTTCATAGTAGGGTTGCCTAAATCAAAAAAAGGAAATGATTCTATTTGGGTAATTGTAGACAGATTGACAAAGTCGGCGCATTTCTTACCTGTGAGGACGACTTATATGGCGGACACCTATGCGAGGATTTTTATTCGAGAGATTATCAGATTGCATGGAGTTCTGGAGACGATTGTATCAAATCGAGGTTTAGTCTGTACATCCCATTTCTGGAGGAGTTTTCAGGATGCTTTTGGCAGCCAGTTATTATTTAGCAGTGTAATTCACCCCCAGACAGATGATCAGACCGAGAGGATGAATCAGGTATTGGAGGATATGCTGGGAGCATGTATTATAGATTTTCAGGGTAGCTAAGAGGATCACATCCCATTGATTGAATTTGTATATAATAATAGTTATCAAGCTACCATCGGGATGGCGCCGTATGAAGCCTTGTACGGGAGGCCTTGCAGATCACCTATATGTTGGGCACAGCCAGAGGATAGTCTATTACTTAGCCCAGAGCTAGTTAGGCAGAGCACGAAAAAGGTGGTCTTGATTCGAGAGCGCATTCTTGTTGCACAGAGTAGGAAAAAGAGTTATGCAGATCAGCGGAGACGACCCTTAGAATTTTAGGTCGGAGACTTAGTTATGTTAAAAGTATCACCAATGAAGGGCATTCAACGATTCGGTACACGGGGGAAGCTCGCCCTGAGATATGTTGGTCCTTTTAGGATTATTGAGTGCATTGGAACTGTTTCATATAGATTAGATCTTCCGTCATTGATGTTGAGTATACACGATGTATTTCATATTTCGATACTTAAGAAGCATTTGCGTAACGAAGAGCAGCAGAGGGTGATTGATTCATCAGAGGTTGAGATACAGGATGATTTGACTACCGTAGAGATTCTGGTATGCATTCTTGCTAGAGAGAATATTTGACTACCGTAGAGATTCTGGTATGCATTCTTGCTAGAGAGAATAAAAAGCTTAGAAACAAAGTCATTCCATTAGTGAAAGTTCAGTGGAACCGGTAAGGAGCCGAAGAGATTTCTTGGGAGCGTGAGGAGGATGTTCGTTACGACTACCCGCACCTGTTTGAACAGGTAAGGTCGATATTTAAATGTGCTTATATGCATTGAAAGATTTGATTATATATGTTGTTTAGTCACATTTATATTTAACGCTAGAATGGGTCATTCAACACTTAGCTCTTAATTATTCGGAACATATGATATATATATATATATGGGGGGTTCCTTGTTTGGATTTTTCACCCGACGTACTAGTTCCGTCTAATTAGGGGTTAAGTGAGAATGTACACATTTTAGATTGTTAAGTTTAAATGTTGCTTATATTTCAAATCGAGAGATTAATGATACGAGATGTGTACGTGAGGGTTTCCTTGATTGGATTATCCCCTTTTTGTGCTTTTCTCGTATTATTAATCTCTGCGATGCGACTGTGGAATTGAGGATGAAATTCTTTTAAGGGGGGTGAATGTAAAACCCCAAAATTTTATGTTAATATAATTAATATGAGATTAATTATGATTTATGAATATTTATTTTGATAAATATAGTTAAATGGGGTATGAGTATGATACCATGTGTTTTGAGTATAAACAAGTTCATTCATGAGAAAGAAAAGAGTCGAAACATGCACAATGACCAAATATGTGTAACTGGAAAATTCCAGTCCGGTCGACCGTCATGGTCGACCGCAATCCGGTCAACCGCCACGGTCGACCGCGAAACCTGCAGAAGTCAGATTCCTGTTTTGAGTTGGTTTTGGTTTTCTAAAGCCCATATTCGTTTTCCCTGCTTTATATATCAAACTTTCACGAATTTTCTTAGTTTTCTAAGAACCCTAATAGCCACCAAACCCCCATAAACCCTAATTTGATTCTTGGAGAATATTGGAGGCTTTCAAGTGGATTTTTCGGGTGATTTTGGCTTTTGGATTGGAGATCTGCTTTGGCTTGGCATCCTAAAATATTTTTCTACAAGTTTCAGGCGACTTCATCTCTGCTAATCCCCATCCTAGTTTAAAAAAAAATGTTTTTGAAGAATTTTTAACATGTTTCATAGAGCCAAATTGACTAGTTTATGAATAAAAATCAATTCTTTTGTATTATATGTATAAAGACTAGGTCTTTCCATGTTAAAAAGTTTAAGAACGAATTTACAGAAGTATGCAAGATCTGAAAATGATTAAAAATGTGGTTTAATCTGAAGAAAGATGATTTGTTCTTCGTTTTGAGTTTTTATGCATGACTTAGGGTTTTGAATATAAATTTTATGCAAATAATCATGCTATATATGTTGAGTTTATTTCAAGAAGTTTTTGTCTACCGTAGACATGCTCTCATGCAAGTTTTATGTTATTTTAATCATGTTTAAATCACCTAAACACAGCGTGAACACGACACACACACGATCAGATTGAGAATCTGGAATATCAGCCCACTGTCGACCGCGCCATAGCGACGGTTGACCGCGTGTAGGACAGAGGCCTGAGTAGGCTCCAGAACCCATCATGGTCGACCGTCGTTCTTGTGTGGTCGACCGCTACACAGTCTGTGACCATGTGCATGTTTTGTTTGACTGTTGAGTTTTCGAGCTAGTCTCTTGACCTTGTACTGTTATGATAAAATGTTTATGAGCTGTTTAACATCTGAAATGTCAGTAAACACTAGATATGGACACTTACACCAAGATATGTACACGTATATTTAAAATATGATGTGTTAACATGATAAATAAGAAAAATACATAAATATTATGTTTCCGGAATAGGAAGATGAAACCTATTTCCGCAGGGCGATTGAGTAAGAGTATTACAAAAGTATCGTCATATTATGTTTCCGGAATAGGGAGATGAAACCTATTTCCGCAGGGCGATTGAGTAAGAGTATTATAAAAGTATCGTCATATTATGTTTTCGGGATAAGGAGATAAAACCTATTGCCGCAGAGCGATTGAGTAAGAATATTACAAGAGTATCGCTAATGTATAAGAGATGCACAGTTGTAAGTAATATAAATTATAAATTGGTTTTTATTTTTGAATACCGCGAGTAGGGTGCTTTCTTTGAGACCGTGACTTACACAACATGGTATTTGGTTGGCTTTTGTTTGGATGAGTTCCTTTTATATTAGATCCATCTACCCGGGTGTAGATCAGGATGAGATATTTGTTCTACATGTTTGAGGTTTGGAGTGTTTTCCTTTTGGTTTATTGCTTTCATTCATAGGGTTTGGAGTTAGTATTTAAGGAGTCACAATTTGAGACATGGTATATACATGAGGGTTTCCTTATTTGGATTATTTCACTCGACGTACTAACTATAGTGTTGTGATTTTCTAAATATTAACTTCCAGTTAGAATTTTATGAATGATTTCATATGTATATGTACTAACTCTATTTTTTATATTCTCCTACCCCTTTCCTTGGGGAGAGGTGGAGATGATCTCGCTATAGCACTTTGACGCTCGTTGTTTTCCCCCCTTTCAGGCAGTGAGTCAGGCGCACGGAAAGTCGCAGGTTGTGAGATTTCCTCATAGATTCCATCTAGCTATTTACTATTTAGTTGTTATTTAAGAACTCCACAGTTAGTTGTCTATGTTCAGACTCTAGACTTGTATTTCATTTTGTAGAGGCTGAGAGTCATAGTGATATTTTATTTGACTCATTGTACTTGAGGTTTATTTCAGACTCAGAGGTATTTCTACTTTATTTTAGTTGGGCTCACTGATGATTATTCTCATGCTTCCTCTGTGTATATCTGGCTTTACTCTATTTCTTTTATTTGCATATCTGTACATTTACCTATTTGTTATTTCCACTAGAGAGATAGTAATTATGATGGTGAAACATGTCATAGCATTGTGTTTGGTGCTTGACAGGTTTGATAATCCGGGTTTTACCTTGGACTGCAGCCTTGTGTGAACCATGGGGCATCACAGCCTCAAATTAGTTGGAGAGGCTCTAGACTGAAGGAATCCTAAAATTTTATCAAAAAATAGGTTTTCGGGAGGTTATACGGGCGAAACCAGCTTTTTTGGGCGTGAGACATCACTGGTGTCTCGCCCTTGGGCCGAGGCGCCGTTGGCGTTTTTCTGTTGTTTTGCTTAACCATTTCTTCCGATCTCAGAATGAAGCGATTTAAGATGCATTAGAAAGCTAGAGAAGATATCTATAACTTTTGTCTTTTAAACTTCTTAATATCCGAATCGTATCATGGCCAAAATGTGTGAGACATCATCGGTGTCTTGCAGGTGTGAAATAGCCTGGACCGTCTTGGTTGTTTTAGCTCTAACTTTTTCATTCGATCTCGGAATGAGGTGATCTAAGATGTATTGGAAATCTAGTGATTAGACCTACAACCTTCCATAGGAGAAATAGCTCTATCAGGTGTAAGACATCGTTGGTGTCTCGCCCATGGGCGAGACGCGACTGGTGTCTCTCCGTTGTTTTGCTTCTAATTCTCCCGTCCGATCTCCAAATGATGTGATTCAAAATGCATTAGAAAACTAGAGTAGATATCTACAACCTCCCCTAGGTGAAACACATGTGGAGTGAATGAGACAAGAATAGCACTTCGTCTTTCGTGGGTAAAACGTAACTCCCGATCGAGTCGTTTCTTCGCTAGTTTGTTGTACCGTTGACTCATATGTTTCGTCAACTTGCTTCTTACGTTTGTTAGCTTCCTCATAGCATCAGATAAGCCTTGTTGACTTGGATAATAATGTTCATCATATTTTCTCCGTCTCGAGTTGCGTGCGGGAATCTATAGGCAATTTATAACGCCTACACATGTCATCATCAGCGTTGTTACCGGTGGCTCCATCCCTACGACTCATGCTCCCAATGACATCATTTTCATTCTAACAAGAAAACAATTTTATTTTAAAATCAAACATTTAGTGTTGTTTGTGTATAATCATGTGTTATGTATATAAATAAGCATACATGCCTACTACTCTCTCCATTGCTAGTAAATGCTTTTTGAGAGGCCAAAAAGTTCATAATGAGCATTTACAGCTGAGTAGGAATCTGACGTCTACAAGATTTCATAATTTTTTTGGAAACCATCACAAAAGTAGCAATAGGGTGGACCACTTGCATGCACTTTTACTAAATATCCTCTCACAACTCCTCGACAATCTGACCATCCAAAAGATTCATCACCAATGTAGCAAGCTGCATCGCCTGCTGATTGTAATCCTCCTGCGATATGTAAGAGGGTACTCCCAAGGGCATCACCGATGGTATTGAGGTCGTCGAAGGCTAAAATGGTGCAGACAACCTTTGAGCTCCCAATCCTACTCACCTGGTCCTTCACTTTACAGTAAGTCCACAAATCAAATGACTCACATTGTGATTCTCCTCTCTAGGCAGAGGCTCCTGACTCTATACAATAACCTCAGCATACGTATTTTCCAATGCTTCCTAAGAGACAAAAAAAATCAATATAAGAATTAACATTTTAATAACAAAGATAATTTAAACGATGCATCATATATAATTAAAATCCATTCCATATCACTAGTTTACTACTTTATTGAGGCATGGTACTAGGATTTCTTATTACAGGAATATCACGCTTCACGAATGGCATAAAATGTAGAAAAGGCTTGTTTTTATTGAGGCATAGTAGTTGGATTTCTTTTACTATTATGTAACTTTTAAGATATGGACGTCCTAGTCCTTTATATTATTCATTCACTTTATTTGTGCCGGTAATAGTCAGTGTAGTTCATGTTGGGGAATTTCACTCCCCCGGCCTACTACAATATGTGTAACTCCGAAGCTAATCCATAATCAATAAGATATAAAACAACCACAATCAAGAAAAAAGACCGGGATTTACGTGGTTCGGTCGATAAACTTTGACCTACGTCCATTGGGCAATAATACGAGAAATTCACTATATATTAGGGAGAACTACAAGAGGAACCACTCAACTCTCTCGTCTCTCAATCTCTCAACCTCACATACATAATCAACTCTCATATTCTCTTCAAAGCCCATACCTTATAATCTTTTGTACGGATAAAGATCGTGAAACCCTCGCCTCTCGTATAATATTCTTAAATTAGGCTACGCCCTCTGCTAACCCTAGATTATAAGAATATTAGCTCTCTCTCTCTCTCTCTACTACATCTTCTCTCTACTCCTTCTTCTTAGTTTTTCCCCCAACAATAGAAGAATATCTATAAGGAAACCAAAACTCTATCTCTAGCCTAACTTCCTAATTAGAATAGGATTCAAATTCCTAATCATGGTATAACTCAAACTCCTAATCATGATAGATATCTAATCCTATCTAATTCTCATAAAGTTCTACAAAGAATCAAAGACATAATCCTAACAATCTCCACCTTGGATTTGATTCCCAAACTCCCTTGATGATATATCATCGTCATCTTGAAACTTTGCCTCTCTCGCTAAAGTCTTCTATTTCTTTCGCACTTCAAATCAAAGTAGCCACACTCCTAATCAGAACACCTGCACTCTAACTGGTTGTCTCGTGACCCTCACTATCATCTGCTTTACTGTGGCGCCTCCACCTCTCTTGTGTGCACCAATAGATCTTCGCCACCTCTGACAATAGAAGCAAATCAATCATGCTTGTCCTCCTAACTTGAGCCTGATAATAGCCTCCCCCTACTTGTTGTCCTTGTGCTCCACCTGCATCGCTCGTCTCGAATTATATCAGTGCGTCTCTCCTACTCCACACTACGAGCCGGATGCCTCTATCTCCTCCATCACTTGTTGGACCGAATATGAACGATCATCGTCTTCAAGTCCAATGCCACCATCTCCATTACCTTATGTGTCACTCAGTCATGCTAGCTTGCAAGCTCCACCTAATCTGGCACTATCCTCATCGAGTCTACACACTAACCAACTACTGCTCCCGTGATGGCTTTGAATAATTATATGCTAACAACTCTGTTAGACCCTAGAGGGGGGGTGATTAGGGTCTTATGCTAATCTAAACCGATTTTATGCCAATTAAAACTAATTAACAAGTTATCCTAGCAGGTATGAAATACAACAATATATATGAGGTAGGATAAGCAATAAAATTATTTTGCAATTTTGTATAGGCATGTGATAATGTCTCATGTGCACAAGCGAGTTCATTAATAGATAGATCACCATCTGATTCCGAATCGCTTACCACACTAGGGTTATCCCCTAATGGCCGTGTGCATGATGCTCCTCTATCACTTGAAGTCGATTCCGTCACAACGCGTCGAATCTCCTCCAAATCTCCTTGATGTGATTTAAAAAGTTTCCAAATCGTGGAAGCACTATCAAAATGAGCAAGTTCGTTAGAAATACATGGTTCAAAAGTATTATGCAAGAGTTCTAACATTAACTTGTTCATTGTAAACATTTTCTTATCACGATTGCTCCACTTGGATTTCTCCAATGTGGACACAATATAAACACAATCAATAACTTCCCATAGGTCGATATTTCTAGATTCAATAAATATTTTAAATTTAGAGCACCATTGAGCATAAGAGAAATTTTTATATTTTGGAGCAATATTTGGATTATAGCCTAAATGAAATACATTTATATTCATGATATATATGTGAATATATGCAAGCAAGACAAATGCAATCATAACTAGATTAGCACAAATAAGATAACTTGGATCTTTAACTCAATGTGATTAGACCTTAAATCAAAGAGCACCAAGCTCTGATACTAATTGTTAGAACCTAGAGGGGGTGATTAGGGTCTTATGTAAATCTAATCTGATTTTATGTCAATTAAAACTAATTAACAAGTTATCCTAGCAGGTATAAAATATAACAAGATATATGAGGTAGGATAAGCAATATGAACAAAGAGATATATCCTAGCAATGAGATATACTATTAGATATATGCAAGGATATACAACTTAATACAAGGGTGAAATAAACATAAACAAAACAAGAGTGATAGTGTGCAAATAAACAATACAAACACACAATATGATCACGGAGTTCGGACCTTCCGTCCTACGTCTCCGCTCCCCACTCCCGAGGAGAAATCCATTATCACAACCGGGTTTTCTACGCTTACCCGAACAACATTAACAAATCACACTATGGTTTTCTAGTTTACTGAAAACTCTACAATCAACACTCTTGCAATCCCACTCTACACCCTCTCAAGTGTTGGAACTAGACGTGTCTCCCTTAAGTTCTCGGATAAAACCTCTCCCTAGGTTCGTCAACCGATGCCACTCCTCTTAGGACGATCCCCGATTCTCGCCACACACTTCTCTCGGTGTATAAGTGTATTACAAAGTGAATCTCACAATTAAGCACGAATACAACAATAGTTGTTCTCTACAATAGATGAGAACTCAATTAAGCTCGACTCAATGTTACAATCTCTCACAACCCCAATTATAATATATATGTAAATACGATAAGCTCAATGTGGGTGTGTGTAACAATGAGTGAAATAAAATCAAAACTAAACTCAAAATAAAACTAGCTTTAATAAGATGATAATCAAACAAATAGATATAAAGTTAGAAATAGAGTTTAGAAAACTTCTCAATAGATCAAGAGGTAGAGGAGAAAGGTTGGATGCTCAAACACCAATGGTTGATCTCCTCAAGCTCTTGTGAAATTGATATCACAAAACAAACTCTCAATTTGCTTAAAAGCTTTTTAAACAAAACTTAAACCAAAAACAAACCCTTGTTAAAACATGTTTAAAACACTCTCTTGGGTGTGGAAAATAGTTATGACAAATGGGTATATATAAGGTAGAAGAAAACAACCAAAAAAAATCTCAAAAACCCACTAAAAAACCAAAAACCAGAAGTTACTGTTACTGTTCAATGATCAGGTGCTACAGTAACAGTGGACGGCCGCGCTACAGTGTGGTCGACCGCACTGTTCACGGACAGTTTCTGTTTTTGACAAATTCTGGAATTTTGCGTATCTGATTTTGTAAAATCAATTAAAAATAGTAAATCAACTCCAAAAATCATAAAATTTTGATGGAAGGTTCTAGACATATAGATAAACATGTTAGAGAAATAATTTATGAAATATCACTTTCCACTTGAGAGAAATAAATATTTGAACACAGATATACAGTTTCTAAAAAAAATACAGAAAATACGGTTTTGTAAATTCAATTGAAAATAACAAAACAACTCCAAAATTAGTAAAACTTAGGAAAATGTTTGTATATATGATAATAAACATGTAAACGAAGAAATTTTTTAAATTGCATTTCCCAATTGTGAAAACGCATCTATTTTGCAAAAACATGCACAAACATGTGCACGAACATGAGCTTATTTAAAACTTGATTTTGTAAATTTAAAAAAACATAACGAACTAATTCCAAAATTGATAAAACTTTGAGAAACATTTATAAACATGAAATTGAACATGTTAGAAAAAGAATTTCTCAAATTGAATTTCTCATTTGTGAAAACTCATGTATTTTGTAAGTGTGTCCAAAACATGAAAATATGATATACATGAAATTTGATGTTTGACATAAACAATGTTTTGAAATCCTATGAAATAATTTTATAGACTTAATAAAATATGTATACAATGATTATTAAGTCCATAAACCAAAACTTGTGTATATATATAACTATATATATAAAAACCAAATACGTGTGTGTATATATGATTGAGCTTAAAGTACTAACACACATAATATAAAACATAAGCTAAATATACCCAAGCTTGTGATCTTCAACAAAGCTCTATCTTGGTACACTTACGGATGAAGCTTGAACTTGTATCTTTAACTTGAATGTACATTGCTTCACTCTACTATTCCGTCAACCTCCATTGGATATGATCGTTGAAGCTTTATTTCATCCATCCTCCAACACATTGTTTGTCTACAATAAATAGAAATATACAAACACTAGACAAACAATATTAGTGGTAAATTGTTTGTTAAACATCATCAAAACAAAGAGGCCAACAATCTCCCCCTTTTTGATGATGACAAACAATTTACAAAAAAAGATATATGCATGAAAGGAAATGAATAAATAAATTATAATTATCATGCATGTAAGCAAACAAGATAGATATACTTAAAATATTTCTCCTCCTTTGACAACATCAAAAGGGGAAAAACCATAAAGATGAAAAAGAGCGAAAGCTCCCCATATAAATAAGCATGGGTGAGTATAAAACAAGTATAGGGATTGCTCCCCCTATCAAAATACCTTATGAAAAATATACAATAAAGATCAAGGCAAATATATGTGAGCAAGCATAGATAAAAAATATGCTAAACACCACTCACAAAAAAAATATAATGAGGACACATAATGATATGTCATTATAAAGTTAGTGTCTCATTATACTAACATAAAAACCATGAATAAGAATAGATTTATGAAATCAAAAGAAGAGGAACATGAGAATCATGAAAAAAGTTTTCAAATGAAAACAAATCACTCAAATAAAATCATAAATCAAGATTTGAGTCCAAAAACAATGTTTGATCAAAAAGAAAATCTTTTTTGTATAACGTGATCAAACCACTCATAGAATACATTATAAAAAAAAATTTTGTGCTATATAATGAATTCAAAAGAATAAATCAAAATAAAATCTTCATAGTTCAAAAATAAGATTACAAAATATACAAGAATCATGAACTATGGAAAAAATCATCTTTAAAAGTATAAAACCAAATCATCATTGATTTTCAAAAATCAAGAGAGGCAACTATATCTAGCTCTTGAGCTAGTATCAACTCATATAAATATTTTTAGCACCCGGTAAACAAGATTTGGGAGTAAACACCTAATAAACCTGGAAGGTTATATAAACACAAACCTCTCATCAAAATCGAAACTAATAATTATAAAAACAAAAGAATTGATCAACAAAAATTGTTTTCGTATTCAAAAATTTCAAAGCATAATTTTCAAAACCAAGAAAAAAGAAAAATAAAAACACTAAAATTCTTGGTTTAAAATCAAATTTGTTTTGGTACCCAAGTATTCTTGGTACCAAAAGGTTTAGGGACATGACCCCTATCATTTAAGCTCAATGCCCTAGGGTTATGAACCCGTTTGGGCGCATATAGTGCACTAGCACGGTCAAAATAAAAATTATACACATGACCTTTCCGATTGCAATAGGTGCAATGAAGAGGGTTAAATGATTTGTGTTGACCAAGTGGGCGTGCACGGGAATTATTTGCAAATAAAGATTTTTCTTTTAAATTATTTCGTAAATGAGCAACATCATTAAACAAATGTTGTTTACTTGAGAAATTTGGCAAGTTTGAGCATTTTTTCAAATCATAATAAAACTTTGCCAAATGGCCAAATCTACCACAAATATCACATTTAAACACATGTGGTCTACTAGAAACATTTGGCAAACGTGATTTTCTTTTTAAGTCAAAACAATATTCGGCCAAATGACCAAAACGACTACATATATCACATTTAAACACACTAGCATGCTTATGATGAGCATTGTGAGAATGAGCATGTGAATGTGTATGTGTATAAGATGATGAAGCTAGATGGGATGTACTAGGAGTATTAGCAATCTTAGGTTTGTGTGCATCATAGCAAAATTTAGCAAGGTGGCCTTTACAACCATAAATTGAGCATTTATAAACTTTGCTATACAAGTGTGCATAGTGTGTTTGATTTAGAAGTGTTAACATGGGACTTTGCGAACAAATCCATAAGCTTTTTGTTATTAACCATACATGTTTTTAAGGTTGAATCTAAACAAGATATGCGATATTTAACTTGACACAACTCATCATTTTGCATACATGTATTGGAAATAGAAGTAGATGAAACATCATCATATTTAAATGAATTAAACTCATTTCTAATTATTTCTACTTCTGTCATGGCATTATTATTTAATGAGTTAAGCTAGCAATAGATGAAGTCAATTTTTCATTTTCTAAACTTAGCATGTCATTGTTTTCTTTAAGAGTAGCATTCTCCTTAGTAATGACATCAAGTTTAGAGGCTAACAACTCATGATCGGATTTTAAACTAATATGCTTGCTTTTAAGATCAATAAAGTTATTTTGCAATTTTGTATAGGCATGTGATAATGTCTCATATGCACAAGCGAGTTCATTAATAGATAGATCACCATATGATTCCGAATTGCTTACCACACTAGGGTTATCCCCTAATGGCCGTGTGCATGATGCTTCTCTATCACTTGAAGTCGATTCCGTCACAACGCGTCGAATCTCCTCCAAATCTCCTTGATGTGCTTCAAAAAGTTTCCAAATCGTGTAAGCACTATCAAAATGAGCAAGTTCGTTAGAAATACATGGTTCAAAAACATTATGCAAGAGTTCTAACAATAACTTGTTCATTGTAAACACTTTCTTATCACGATTGCTCCACTTAGATTTCTCTAATGTGGGCATAATATAAGCACAATCAATAACTTCCCATAGGTCGATATTTCTAGATTCAATAAATATTTTAAATTTAGAGCACCATTAAGCATAAGAGAAATTTCTATATTTTGGAGCAATATTTGGATTATAGCCTAAACGAAATACATTTATATTCATGATATATATGTGAATATATGAAAGAAAGACAATGCAATCATAACTAGATTAGCACAAATAAGATAACTTGGATCTTTAACTCAAGGTGATTAGACCTTAAATCAAAGAGCACCAAGCTCTGATACCAATTGTTAGAACCTAGAGGGGGGTGATTAGAGTCTTATGCTAATCTAATCCGATTTTATGCCAATTAAAACTAATTAACAAGTTATCCTAGCAGGTATGAAATACAACAAAATATATGAGGTAGGATAAGCAATATGAACAAAGAGATATATCCTAGCAATGAGATATATTATGAGATATGTGCAAGGATATACAACTTAATACAAGGGTGAAATAAACATAAACAAAACAAGAATGATAGTGTGCAAATAAACAATGCAAACACACAATATGATCACGGAGTTTGGACCTTCCGTCCTACGTCTCCGCTCCCCACTCCCGAGGAGAAATCCACTATAACAACCGGATTTTTAACGCTTACCCGAACAACATTTACACCTCACACTATGGTTTTCTAGTTTACTGAAAACTCTACAATCAACACTCTTGTAATCCCACTCTACACCCTCTCAAGTGTTGGAACTAGACGTGTCTTCCTTAAGTGTTCGGATAAAACCTCTCCTTAGGTTTGTCAACCGACGCCACTCCTCTTGGGACAATCCCCGACTCACGCCACACACTTCTCTCTGTGTACAAGTGTATTATAAAGTGAATCTCACAATTAAGCACGAATACAACAATAGTTGTTCTCTACAATAGATGAGAACTCAATTAAGCTTGACTCAATGTTACAATCTCTCACAACCGCAATTATAATATATATGTAAATACGATAAGCTCAATGTGGGTGTGTGTAACAATGAGTGAAATAAAATCAAAACTAAACTCAAAATAAAACTAGTTTTAGTAAGATGATAATCAAACAAATAGATAAAAAGCTAGAAATAGAGTTTAGAAAACATCTCAATAGATCAAGAGGTAGAGGAGAAAGGTTGGATGCTCAAACACCAATGGTTGATCTCCTCAAGCTCTTGTGAAATTGATATCACAAAACAAACTCTCAATTTGCTTAAAAGCTTTTTAAACAAAACTTAAACCAAAAACAAACCCTTGTTAAAACTTGTTTAAAACACTCTCTTGGATATGGAAAATAGTTATGGCAAAGGGGTATATATAGGGTAGAAGAAAACAACCAAAAAAATCTCAAAAACCCACTAAAAAACAGAAGTTACTGTTACTGTTCAATGATCAGGTGCTACAGTAACGGTGGTCGGCCGTGCTACAGTACGGTTGACCGCACTGTTCACGGACAGTTTCTGTTTTTGACAAATTCTGGAATTTTGCGTATCTGATTTTGTAAAATCAATTAAAAATAGTAAATCAAGTCCAAAAATTATGAAATTTTGATGGAAGGTTCTAGACATGTAGTTAAACATGTTAGAGAAATAATTTTTAAAATATCACTTCCCACTTGAGAGAAATTAATGTTTGAACACAGATATACAGTTTCTAAAAAAAACTGCAGAAAATACGGTTTTGTAAATTCAATTGAAAATAACAAAACAACTCCAAAATTAGTAAAACTTGGGAAAATGTTTGTATATATGATAATAAACATGTAAACGAAGAAATTTTTTAAATCGCATTTCTCAATTGTGAAAACGCATCTGTTTTGCAAAAACATGCACGAACATGTGCACGAACATGAGCTTATTTAAAACTTGATTTTGTAAATTCAAGTAAACATAACAAACTAATTCCAAAATTAATAAAACTTTGGGAAATATTTATAAACATGAAATTGAACATGTTAGAAAAATAATTTCTCAAATTGATTCTCTTTTATGAAAACTCATGTATTTTGCAAGTGTGTCCAAAACATGAAAATATGATATACATGAAATTTGATGTTTTGACATAAACAATGTTTTGAAACCCTATGAAATAATTTTATAGACTTAAAATATGTATACAATGATTGGTAAGTCTATAAACCAAAACTTGTGTATATATATAACTATACATATAAAAACCAAATACGTGTGTGTATATATGATTGAGCTTAAAGTACTAACACACATAATATAAAACATAAGCTAAATATACCCAAGCTTGTGATCTTCAACAAAGCTCTATCTTGGTACACTTGCGGATGAAGCTTAAACTTGTATCTTTAACTTGAATGTACATTGCTTCACTCTACTATTCTGTCAACCTCCATTGGATATGATCGTTGAAGCTTTATTTCATCCATCCTCCAACACGTTGTTTGTCTATAATAAATAGAAATATATAAACACTAGACAAACAACATTAGTGGTAAATTATTTGTTAAACATCATCAAAACAAAGAGGCCAACAATCTCCCCCTTTTTGATGATGACAAACAATTTACAAAAAAGGATATATGCATGAAAGGAATTTGATGATGACAAACAATTTACAAAAAAGGATATATGCATGAAAGGAAATGAATATATAAATTATAATTATCATGCATGTAAGCAAACAAGATAGATATACTTAAAATATTTCTTCCACTTTGACAACATCAAAAATGGGAAAAACCATAAAGATGAAAAAGAGCGAAAGCTCCCCCTATAAATAAGCATGGGTGAGTATAAAACAAGTATAGGGATTGCTCCCCCTATCAAAATACCTTATGGAAAATATACAATAAAGATCAAGGCAAATATATGTGAGCAAACATAGATAAAAAATATACTAAACACCACTCACAAAAAAATATATAATGAGGACACATAATGATATGTCATTATAAAGTTAGTGTCTCATTATACTAACATAAAAACCATGAATAAGAATAGAGTTATGAAATCAAAAGAAGAGGAACATGAGAATCATGAAAAAAGTTTTCAAATGAAAACAAATCACTCAAATAAAATCATAAATCAAGATTTGAGTCCAAAAACAATGTTTGATCAAAAAGAAAATATTCTTTGTATAACGTTATCAAACCACTCATAGAATACATTATAATTTTTTTTTGGTGCTATATAATGAATTCAAAAGAACAAATCAAAATAAAATTTTCATAGTTCAAAAATAAGATTACAAAATATACAAGAATCATGAACTATGGAAAAAATCATCTTTAAAAGTATAAAACCAAATCATCATTGATTTTCAAAAATCAAGAGAGGCAACTATATCTAGCTCTTGAGCTAGTATCAACCCATATAAATATTTTTAGCACCCGGTAAACAAGATTTGGGAATAAACACCCAATAAACCCGGAAGGTTATATAAACACAAACCTCTCATCAAAATCGAAACTAATAATTATGAAAACAAAAGAATTGATCAACAAAAAATTGTTTTCGTATTCAAAAATTTCAAAGCATAATTTTCAAAACCAAGAAAAAAGAAAAATAAAAACACTAAAATTCTTGGTTTAAAATCAAATTTGTTTTGGTACCCAAGTATTCTTGGTACCAAAAGGTTTAGGGACATGACCCCTATCATTTAAGTTCAAGGCCCTAGGGTTATGAACCCGTTTGGGCGCATATGGTGCACTAGCACGGTCAAAACAAAAATTATACACATGACCTTTCCGATTGCAATAGGTGCAATGAAGAGGGTTAAATGATTTGTGTTGACCAAGTGGGTGTGCACGGAAATCATTTGCAAATAAAGATTTTTCTTTTAAATTATTTCGTAAATGAGAAACATCATTAAACAAAGGTTGTTTACTTGAGAAATTTGGCAAGTTTGAACATTTTTTCAAATCATAATAAAACTTCGCCAAATGGCCAAATCTACCACAAATATCACATTTAAAAACATGGGGTCTACTAGAAACATTTGGCAGACATGATTTTCTTTTTAAGTCAAAACAATATTCGGCCAAATGACAAAAACGACCACATATATCACATTTAAACACACTAGCATGCTTATGATGAGCATTGTGAGAATGAGCATGTGAATGTGTATGTGTATAAGATGATGAAGCTAGATGGGATGTACTAGGAGTATTAGCAATCTTAGGTTTGTGTGCATCATAGCAAAATTTAGCAAGGTGGCCTTTATGACCACAAATTGAGCATTTATAAACTTTGCTATACAAGTGTGCATAGTGTGTGTTTGATTTAGAAGTGTTAACACGGGACTTTGCACACAAATCCATAAGCTTTTTGTTATTAACCATACATGTTTTTAAGGTTGAATCTAAACAAGATATGCGATATTTAACATGACTCAACTCATCATTTTGCATACATGTATTGGAAATAGCAGTAGATAAAACATCATCATATTTAAATGAATTAAACTCATTTCTAATTATTTCTACTTCTATCATGGCATTATTATTTGCATGAGTTAAGCTAGCAATAGATGAAGTCAATTTTTTATTTTCTAAACTTAGCATGTCATTGTTTTCTTTAAGAGTAGCATTCTCCTTAGTAATGACATCAAGTTTAGAGTCTAACAACTCATGATCGTATTTTAAACTAATATGCTTGCTTTTAAGATCAATAAAGTTATTTTGCAATTTGTATAGGCATGTGATAATGTCTCATATGCACAAGCGAGTTCATTAATAGATAGATCACCATATGATTCCGAATCGCTTACCACACTAGGGTTATCCCTTAATGGCCGTGTGCATGATGCTCCTCTATCACTTGAAGTCGATTCCGCCACAACGCGTCGAATCTCCTCCAAATCTCCTTGATGTGCTTCAAAACGTTTCCAAATCGTGTAAGCACTATCAAAATGAGTAAGTTCGTTAGAAATACATGGTTCAAAAACATTATGCAAGAGTTCTAACAATAACTTGTTCATTGTAAACATTTTCTTATCACGATTGATCTACTTAGATTTCTCCAATGTGGGCATAATTTAAGCACAATCAATAACTTCCCATAGGTCGATATTTCTAGATTCAATAAATATTTTAAATTTAGAGCACCATTGAGCATAAGAGAAATTTCTATATTTTGGAGTAATATTTGGATTATAGCCTAAACGAAATACATTTATATTCATGATATATATGTAAATATATGCAAGCAAGACAAATGCAATCATAACTAGATTAACACAAATAAAATAACTTGGATCTTTAACTCAAGGTGTTTAGACCTTAAATCAAAGAGCACCAAGCTCTGATACCAATTGTTAGAACCTAGAGGGTGGTGATTAGGGTCTTATGCTAATCTAATCTGATTTTATGCCAATTAAAACTAATTAACACGTTATCCTAGCAGGTATGAAATACAACAAGATATATGAGGTAGGATAAGCAATATGAACAAAGAGATATATCCTAGCAATGAGATATATTATGAGATATGTGCAAGGATATACAACTTAACACAAGGGTGAAATAAACATAAACAAAAGAAGAGTGATAGTGTGCAAATAAACAATGCAAATACACAATATGATCACGGAGTTCGGACCTTTCGTCCTAAGTCTCCGCTCCCAACTCCCGAGGAGAAATCTAATATCACAACCGGGTTTTCTACGCTTACCCGAACAATATTTACACCTCACACTATGGTTTTCTAGTTTACTGAAAACTCTACAATCAATACTCTTGCAATCTCACTCTACACTCTCTCAAGTGTTGGAACTAGACGTGTCTCCCTTAAGTGCTCGGATAAAACCTCTCCCTAGGTTTGTCAACCGACGCCACTCCTCTTGGGACGATCCCCGACTCTCGCCACACACTTCTCTCGGTGTACAAGTGTATTACAAAGTGAATCTCACAATTAAGCACGAATACAACAATAGTTGTTCTCTACAATAGATGAGAACTCAATTAAACTCGACTCAATGTTACAATCTCTCACAACCCCAATTATAATATATATGTAAATACGATAAGCTCAATGTGGGTGTGTGTAACAATGAGTGAAATCAAATCAAAACTAAACTCAAAATAAAACTAGCTTTAATAAGATGATAATCAAACAGATAGATATAAAGCTAGAAATAAAGTTTAAAAAACTTCTCAATAGATCAAGAGGTAGAGGAGAAAGGTTGGATGCTCAAACACCAATGGTTGATCTCCTCAAGCTCTTGTGAAATTGATATCACAAAACAAACTCTCAATTTGCTTAAAAGCTTTTTAAACAAAACTTAAACCAAAAACAAACCCTTATTAAAACTTGTTTAAAACACTCTCTTGGGTGTGGAAAATAGTTATGGCAAAGGGGTATATATAGGGTAGAAGAAAACAACCAAAAAAATCTCAAAACCCCACTAAAAAAATCAAAAAATAGAAGTTACCGTTACTGTTCAATGATCGGGTGCTACAGTAACAGCGGTTGGCCGCGCTACAGTATGGTCGACCGCACTGTTCACGGACAGTTTCTGTTTTTAACAAATTATGGAATTTTGCGTATCTAATTTTGTAAAATCAATTAAAAATAGTAAATCAACTCCAAAAATCATAAAATTTTGATAGAAGGTTCTAGACATGTAGATAAACATGTTAGAGAAATAATTTATAAAATATCACTTCCCACTTGAGAGAAATAAATATTTGAACACAGATATACAGTTTCTAAAAAAACTACAGAAAATACGGTTTTGTAAATTCAATTGAAAATAACAAAACAACTCCAAAATTAGTAAAACTTGAGAAAATGTTTGTATATACGATAATAAACATGTAAACGAAATTTTTTTTAAAATCGCATTTCTCAATTGTGAAAACGCATCTGTTTTGCAGAAACATGCACGAACATGTGCACGAACATGAGCTTATTTAAAACTTGATTTTGTAAATTCAAATAAACATAACAAACTAATTCCAAAATTGATAAAACTTTGGGAAACATTTATAAACATGAAATTGAACATGTTAGAAAAAGAATGATAAAACTTTGGGAAACATTTATAAACATGAAATTGAACATGTTAGAAAAAGAATTTCTCAAATTGATTTTCTCATTTATGAAAACTCATGTATTTTGCAAGTGTGTCCAAAACATGAAAATGTGATATACATGAAATTTGATGTTTTGACATAAACAATGTTTTGAAACCCTATGAAATAATTTTATAGACTTAATAAAATATGTATACAATAATTGTTAAGTCCATAAACCGAAACTTGTGTATATATATAACTATATATATAAAAACCAAATACGTGTGTGTATATATGATTGAGCTTAAAGTACTAACACACATAATATAAAACATAAGCTAAATATACCCAAGCTTGTGATCTTCAACGAAGTTCTATCTTGGTACACTTACGGATGAAGCTTGAACTTGTATCTTTAACTTGAATGTACATTGCTTCACTCCACTATTCCGCTAACTTTCATTGGATATGATCGTTGAAGCTCTATTCCATCCATCCTCCAATATGTTGTTTGTCTACAATAAATAGAAATATACAAATACTAGACAAATAATATTAGTGGTAAATTATTTGTTAAACATCATTAAAATAAAGAGGCTAAAAAACTCTACTGCTAGAATCACATCTGATTCTCTACACCAGTCTCATCTGTCGCATACTTGTTTTTCCTATCTGCCATCAGATCTGTCTTGCCGTTGAATAGCGGAATATCAAACTTCAGACGTGAATAAGTCATCATTCTCTAACCATGATCAAAATTCAAATTAGTTACTGTAGGGATTAAATTTGATAAAACCGATGCCAAAAACAAACTTAGCACGTCGAAAAAACCCTAGAACGACTCCTAGATCACCAAAATCCACCTCAAAATCCTCAATCAAAATACAAATCACTATCAACCGTTAGATTTGTGCGAACAGTACCAGCCACACTGCTACACTGTTCCTGCTATAGTATCCAGCTACAGTCTTGGCTGCTACAGTGCTTTTTGCCTTTTTTCTATTCGTCTTGATTCTTGTAACATTGATCTTTAATCTTGCACGATGTCGTATTCTATGTTGCGAATTCGCTCCCGGATCCATCACCATCGCTCTGATACCACTTGTTAGGGAATTTTACTCTCCCTGCCTACTATAATTTACGCAACTCTGAAGCCAACCCATAATCAACAAGATATAAAACAACCACAATCAAGAAAAAAAAGACCGGGATTTACGTGGTTCGGTCAACCAACTTCAACCTACGTCCACAGGGAAACAATACGAAAATTCACTATGTATTAGGAAGAACTGCAAGAGAAACCACTCAACTCTCGTCTCTCAATCTCTCAACCTCACATACATAATCACCTCTCATATTCTCTCCAAAGCCCACTCCTTGTAATCTTTTGTACGGATAAAGATCATGAAACTCTCGCCTCTCACACAATATTCTTTAATCAGGCTACGCCCTGTGCTAACCCTAGATTACAAGAATATTTGCTTTTTCCCTCTACTACATCTTCTCTCTACTCTCTTCTTCTTAGTTTTTCCTCCAACAATAGAAGAATATATATAGGGAAATCAAAATTCTATCTCTAGTCTAACTTCCTAATTAGAATAGGATTCAAACTCCTAATCATGATGGAATCCAAACTTCTAATCATGATAGATCTCTAACTTCTAATCATGATAGATCTCTAACCCTATCTAATTCGGATGAAGTTCTACAAAGAATCAAAGACATAATCCCAACAGTTCATTTAGGAGAGTGTGGAAGTAAAGAGCCATATATGACTGATATACCCCTTAGTTTAGCAAATTTCAAGCTGGAGGCTGTGAGATCATATAATCATATTCACAAGTGGTTGATAAGAAATTGGTGGAATAAAGGTCCATTGGGATAAATTTTCCAATAGTTTATTGTTAAAAGAAACTAGGATGTCATATATAATTAAAATCCATTCATAAAATTAAATTACATGTATATTCTGAGTCAGTGTAGCTTTTTCTTCTTCTTATCAGTGATATCATACCACTCCTTATGTAAACCATAGTCCTCTTATGCAGTTCGGGGAGTGGGATAAAGTAGGCGTTCTAAGATTTAGAAATTTATTTATTAGTTTTATTTGTCAAATAAATTGCAATTAATTAGAATATATATAAAAGACTAAAATAGTTTTATTTATCAAATAAATTGCAATTAAAGAAAGTATATATAAAAGATTAAAATATTTTATACCGTCATCCTGCAAATTTAATCCTCAATCTATGCAAAAATGAAGTAGTACTTCCCATATGGTGATCATACTCTTTCTTCCATCGGTTTAGTTGATTTCTCTCACGTTTTTTCTTCAACAAGAACAAATAGAATTTTACTACAATATATAATATACAAAGAACTATACTACTAAGTTCTAATAAGTGCAGGTAAAACCCTTTTCTATAAGCTGGCAGCTACTTCTTGGCGTTGGGGCCGAGGGTGGGACAGGTGAGTTAGTAATGGGGTGATTGAAGCAAAGTGTCAAAGTATTGTGAATCACTAATCTTCTTCTCCTTAAATTTGTTCTTGTGAATCACTAATCTTCTTCTCCTTAAATTTGTTCTTGTTAATGGAAATTTGGAAAGCTTTTGGGTTATGTTACATTTCTTTTATTTTTATTTTTATTTTTCTATTCTCTGACAACTGTATATTCTCTTATGTTCTTTTATGTGCTGACTGCTGAGCATTCTATTTATTTGAAGTTTGTAACTAAAAGGTAGATAAAAGTTCATGAGATTTTTCTGGTCAAGTCTGCAGCGCATTGGGTTTGACCTACACATCTCATCCATATGTTACTCATTATAGAATAACCTGGAAAATGAATTATATTGTTGTTGTATTGATTATTCTTGACCAATTTTATAGGCATGTATTTTATAGGCATTTAACCTGTGAAATATTTTTACAAGAGTACAATTGAGTATCCATTAGTAAGTTATAAATATCTTTTTCTTTACCAATTTTTTCATGAGTTCCACCATGACATAGAGTTGCATATGCATTTCTCCCTATGAAATGCTTTTCAAGAAGACAAATGAGCATCTTTATTACTTTTTCTGCTTCTTAAAACATGTTTCTAACTTTGTCCAAGAAACAACTCCTCTGAAGTGAAAACATCATCTGAATTCGACTAGTATAGTTTTGTTCTGTATGAAATCAAATTCAGATAGATAAGTTGAATCCAATTTTTATTAATATAATAGTTATTTTCTAATATTCATCTTCACATTGGGTGACTTTCTTTCATTGTTTATATTATTTTAGTTTGGTAAATGGATTCAATTTTGTATAATTAGGCTTAGAACAAAAATTCTCTTATTTTACAGACACTTGAAATTATAACTTGAGTAACATGTGCGCCAAACGTGCAAGAAATTTTCATCACCTATTTGTGGTTTGTAGCTTTATAAGCATAAGCTCAATTTAATTATTCAAATGACATCTAACTAATCATCTACAAGCTTAAGTCTTTTGGTTTCCTTAAAAATTCTGCATTTATACATATCACCTATTATAAAACTTTTTGACATAGAATATTTTCTTATGACATCCAATTTCTTAAAATACTATTTGTTAGTGAAAATGTTTAAATAGCTATGGATCAATATTTACATGATGCTCTTCTTCACCCCCACAATATTATAAGTGTGGCTAAATGATCTGGGTCAATCATCAGATCTTGTTTGTAGATCCTCTCCTAGTTCACACTGTAACTTTGAAAGCATTTCTTTTTTTTGTCGTATGTCTCCATTCCCGAAAAGCATGCTTGAACTTTCCCATATATCAAAACAAAAAATCTCACCCTATGTGATTGTCTTTGATGTTGAAATATCTCTAAAGATAGACATATAGATAAGTGGGCCAATCAACTAGAAAAGTAAAATAAATGAGAAAAAATAGTTTAATTTACCCAACAATCTCAATATATACTCTCCAATACATGAAAGGGCTGCTACTTAGCCTATAAATATGGATTAAGACAATCAGTCCTCCATACCAAACATCCAAAATATGAACTAAAGTTGTTAGCTTATTGCCCGGTTGGAAGCACACTACTTCCCTACCTTATAATTGCACGAAGGTCATCCTGTGGTAATTTTTTAAGCTCACTTTCCTAATACCTTATAATTGCAAGTCTTTGATACATTGTAGTGATATTAAAGTTTTCATTTACAATTTGCAAATTTTAAAAAAAGATACATCAAGACCCTATTGCATCCAACAAATTTTTAGCCGCCATTAATGTCTATGATAATGTTTGGAATGTTAGTTCGAGTCGTTGGATCATCTGTATCAAACACTACAATCTGAGAGTAGGAGAATTGATTGACCACTGTATTTGGCTCATTGAAATTGTCTATATAGCTCTCATCACCATCTTCATTAGTAAAAGGTTGAACATAAACTCTATGATCCTTGTATAGGACAACTCACTTGCCTTTAACTGAAGGATCTTTCACATAGAAATACTATCCCACGTGCGATGCAAGCATGGACTTTTCATCAATATCTCTTTTTTTGCCGAGATTGACAATTGTAAATCTAAAAGAATCTTTTTGGTTCTTTGCAAAACACCAATGAATCATAAATATCATGTATTTATGTTCATTTGGACCACATAGCCGTAGAATATCTCCGCTATATCTTCCAATCGTCCATAATATGTTATATTACTTTCAACTGGATTTTGATCTCTCCTGTTTGAGAAACATTCCCATGAGAAGGTATCCATGACACCACTGTTCTAGTTGACCTTCGTATCATCAACCTCTACTGTGTGAAATTTGTACCCATTAACACGATATTCACCATATTGGTTTACGACATAGAAAGGACGCTCTATATGAACGTTCACTTTTTTTGATATTTGATTATTAAGGACAAGTTGTTCCTAGATCTAAAAATAAACATTAATGAAATCATTAAATTAATATTTACTAAGTTTTTAGTGAAAATATAAATATTGCTAAATTTAACTATACTTACTTCATCTTTCACCCAATCAGGAAATTCCTTCAAATGTCTTTCTTTAATGTCATGTACTATTATACTACTAATAATTTCATTCTTTAGTTTTTTTATGTTGCCTATTAATGCAACAAACAAGTTATTATTGTCAAATTAAAAATAACTAGTTAAATGATATTCAAACTTTTATGTGGTATTTTACTTTCGGTACTCTGAGAAGATTTCAAGATTGTTTAATGCGTATGCATGTGCTTGATCTAGCAATAGGTCGGAATAATTTTTGTTCATCCCGTAAGGATATAGAATTGTGCTATCCTTATTATCAACAGGTGCTTGAAGTACAGTTGTGCCTCTCATATAACAAGAGGCAAATAAGAGACATTCGTTTTTCATGTAACTTTCAGCTATTGAACATTCTGGACAAGCTTTATTATGCAATTGGCATTTGATTGAACCCAAATTTTTGAAAAACAAATGATAAATTATTAGATATAGATGTAAAGATTGATAGTAATAGATGTAAAGATTGATAGGTAAAGGTTCATGTTTCCCAAATACTAACCACTTTATTGAATACAGCCAATAATAATGGACTGGTTCTTCTATTGCAACCTCCCCTGCAGTATATTGCGTAAGATGAACTATTACTATGAAAAAGATGGAGGAAGAGCATCTCTATTTCGCAGAGTGTTTCTGAAATAATTTCTCCAAGATTCTCAAAGTCACTGACATCTATAACTTTAAAACAAAGCTTTTTAAAAAATCTACAAAAATCAATAAACTTTTTTATCCTACAAGTGATGCATAGTGTTACTTGGAGCAATTGATGAAGAAGCACGTGATAATCATGAGTTTTAAGTCCTAATATTTTCCTTTCTTATAGCTAGACATTGATCGTTATGTTTGTAGAGTAACCCTCTAATAACTTTATTGATTTGAGGATTTAACAAAATATTTACATCTCAATCTTCAACATCATAATACGAGATGCCGGCAACTCATATCTATCATTTTTTTAATATTTTTTCAATGCAATTAGATCTTGACAAGCTCGTGGATCATCTTTTAATTTATTAGCGTCTTGCAATAGTGTTGATAGAAGATTATCATAAATATTTTTTTTAATGTGCATGACGTCCAAGTTGTGTCGGATTTTCAGCTCCTTCTAATAAGGTAATTGAAAAAACGTTGAATTTTGTCCATCCTGAGGGAACTTTTATGGTTTCAGTCCTATCACTCACCACTTGTGCTTGTCTTTTTCATTTTGCTATCCTTTTGTTACTACGCAAGTTTCTTACTCCAAGTAAATCCTCTTTCGAATAGCACTTCTCTCCAAACCTGATAACAGGGAACTTCTCAAGCAAATGTATAATCTGATCTCTACTTAATGAATGGGGAGCATCTTTCTTCTCAATAATCCCATAAAAAATTTGCTCCATTTTTTTTGTTTTGTATCTATATTTTAGGTTCAACCACCTTCTGTTAAACCAATAACAAAACTTTTGACTCTATTATAAATGAAGACTTTTTGAATTCTGGATCATACACTAGGCAATCATATGTTCCCTTCGTAGACCAAACCATACAAATTAGCGTAGGCTAGAAAATTATTAATTGTCCATAGGAAAACACTGTGGAGTCTGAGCGACTGATTTGCATGAGTATCATATGTTACGAACCCTTTAGTCTAGAGTTATTTTAACTCATCAATTAGACGTTCTAAAAAGACATCTATGTCATTGCCTGGTGCATGTTTGCCTGATATTAATAATGAAAGTATCATATACAGTTGTTTCATACAAAGCCAAGATGGTAAGTTGTAAGGCATTATTACAAGAAGTCATGTAGAGCAATCGGAAATCATAAGCCCAAATGGATTAAATCCATCACTAGACAAACATAGTCTAACATTCGTGCATTCATTGACTAACCAAGAAAAAGTTCGATCCACATGCTTCCATGCTTCTACATCAACCAGATGTCTGACTTTATCATGTTCTATACGTTCTTCCACGTGCCACCTCATTTCCTTAGCAGTGTCTTTATTCATATATAACCATTTTAGTCTAGGTATCAAGGAAAAATGATGAATGATCTTTGCTAGAATCTTTCTTTGCTTAAGCGCAGACCTCGATGTCCCATGTGTTGGATAATTTTTGCGTTGTACCCATCATGACACTCCACAAATTGGACATTCCTGAAGGTCTTTTTTATCCTTATAGTAGAGGATACAAATATTAGGGCATGCGTCAATCTTTTTGTAATCAGGTCCTATAATGGAAACAATCTTCTTTGCATATCATAGTTTTTTGGTATGCTCTCTTTTCCATTTGGAATCACTTTTCTCAGCAACATAAGCAACATATTAAAATATTTATCTATCGCTAAGGGACTTTATATGCAAAAGTCACAACATAAATTATAATCTGGTGAACTCGGTGCAACTCTCTTATAGATTATTTTTATTATCTTCTATTAATTTTATTATCTATGCTAGCTCCTCGAGATCATTCACATCTTCAGCATTTCCTACAACTTCAAACATCCTCAACATCTTCAGTTTCATTTATAGTAGATACCATTAAGATATTAGCAAGCATCTCCTGTGTATCATTTATGCTCCCATCGGACGTAACGGTGTCCGCTATCAGTTCTATTTTTTGAAGACATCCTTCCTCGTGACACATCCAATATTTGCACTCCTCATCAAATCCTGATATTAAATATCAGTGTAAATCACTTTTATTCACAAACACTAAATGTTTACACCAACAGCAAGAGTAATACATGACATCACTGTTTAACTTTCTTGGGTCTACCGAGGTGTACTGCATGAAGGAGTTTATTCCATTTCTATATCGACTATCCATCCATCTCTCAATATGAGGAATATTGATCCATGATTTGTTAGGAACTATCCTCATCTTTATGTTATATATAATTTTTAATTAGTAAAATTGAGCATAACTTGGTAATGTGAAATTAATGATTGACGCATCAAATTAATGGTTGGGTAATGTTTATGTTTTTCACAACATTAAGGAAACACAAATTATAACAATATCGGAGGGGGAATTGCCAAGACATAAATTATGTTTTTCTAAAATCAAATGCTCCTATATTGAATAAGACACTTTAACGGCTGTCATAAGAAATACACATATCCCATTAGCTATAGTAGTGTGTATATCTATCTTTGCATACTTTGTGCATTTCTATTTCTAGAAAATTTCGGCAGCACATACTCGTTGTTCTCTGAGTACACTGTGTGGATGTTGTAATACGTATCAATAACAGATTGATCCAAAAAATAACAAACGCTAATTGTACGTAGAGAACAATGTAGTACGTGTTATCAAAATTTTTAAGGAACGAAAATGCATAGAGTACACAAAGATAGATGATGCACTGTTATATTCCTAACCTGTACAAGAAGGGGAATCCTACCCGGACAGATCTAATAACTATTGTATGTAGATTATGCTCCTAACATAAAGCATGTTATTCTCTTTATATAAAAAAAATTAGTTTCACACCCAACTAGAATTACATGCGTTTATGTTAGAAGAGATTGACATTCAACATTATTAGATGAGAAATTAGGAGTAATGACTTCGATTCATATAATCATGATATATAACAAAATATAATGTTATATATCTAACTACACTACTGCAAAGGGGGCTATTGACGATGGACAAATCCGTCGTCAAAAGTCGAAAATCTGTCGCTAAATGTTTTAGCGACGGAAAAAAAGGAATTCCGTCGCTAAAAAGCCGTCACTATTATAAGGGTAGGTAAAGCGACATTTAGCGACGGACTATCCGTCGCTAAATATTACCGACGGTTATATAGCGACGGAAAATCCGTCGCTAAATTTCCGTAGCCAATAACCCATTTTCTAGCAGTGCTAGATTGAATGCATCAACAACATCATAAAGATTTATCAGAACAATCATTATTTAATTAGTTTGATTAGGGTTATGTTGATTTCAAGTAGATGATAAACTTAGTTTAGTTAGAGCCTTAAACTTATGGTAATATAATCATGATTGAATTAGTGTAATTTAAGGATAAAGTCCAGTTTACTTTGAATTGGATTAAAATGATAATATGACTAAAGTTAGTTTAGTTAGGATGATAAACTAGATTCATATAATATTATTAACATTAGGCTTATTTTTATTTAATAACTTTATAGTAATATTTAATAGGGTTAGTTAGGACTAATGACTAAAGTTGGTTTAAAGTAAAAAATAGTTTAATTAAATTTAGGATTAATGGTTAACCTCAGTTTGTTAAGGATTCTACACTTAGGGTGATGTTTTTTGGGTTAGGATTATGAACTTAGTGGTTAAATTAAGTTCTTGAGAGTTTTTACATTTAAAAGGATGAGGGTGCTTAAGGTTAAGTTACTTTGTTGATCATATTAACTTTAAAATTAGTTTAATTAGGGTTCTAGACTTAGGGTTAATGTAATTAGATTTAGTATTAGGATTATTTTCGGTAGGTAGTTCATAGAGTTAGGATTAGAGTTATTAAATTTAAATTAATTAATTAATTATATTTTGGATTAAGGTCAAATTTGAGTAAAAGTTAGTTGAATTAGGCGGGTCATTGACTTGGGTAATGAATTAGGACTATTTTTAATTAGATTTGTTCAATTAGGGTTATTAGATTAGGAATAGGCTGACTAAAGTTTAATTAATATTATTGTATGGAATTAGTGTAAGGATCATGAATTTTGATACTAGTTAAAATAAATTTTTAGTATTTTAAAATATTTAATTATGATTTTTAAAAGAGTACTTGTATTTTTCTTGAATTTCTACAATTTTCTATGATTTAAAGTCTAAGTTTTATATTTATTTAAATGATATTAATATTTATAAATTAATTTTATGCGCCAAAAATTTATGAAATTTATCTGTTGCGTTATCGATGCTGTTACATGTCATTTTGAATAATATGTTGTATTATTTTTATTATTATGTATATTTTCATATAATACGTTGTGTTATTAAATACGTATTATTTGTATAATTTGCTGTATTATTTCTATTGTTACATATTATCTGTCATATTAGTATAACTTGTACATTTTACTGTGTATATAATTATCCCATAATTATTTGATTTTAAATATAAGTAAATATATTTTATTTATTAATTATTCTCGTTTAATTGTACAATATGGGTATATTTCGACTATTTCGTATCAACTGTTGTATTAGCAGCAACATCGTAGCGGTTTTTGTAATTGAAGATAATGTAAATTTCGTAATTAGTATTAATTTTTTTAGAATACGATAATCGTAGTTATATTTTAATTCATTTGATGGTGTTAACTCTAAACCCTAATTATAATCCTATATACTATATATACTATAGTATTATATATTATATATAGATAATATATATATACTATAACATATATATGATAACACTCTCTCTGTTCAAGAACTTCAGCCCCGCCACAATCCATCATCTTCTCTCTCTTCCTATCATCTCCCATCCCTTCGACAAACCCTCCCACGGGCGGCGTGCGCAGCCACCGCAACGAAACCCCATGGGCGCGCGGGCCGTCCGCGCTCTTTCGAACGCCGAGCCTCTCATTAGGAGGTGCGCTAAGCCGACCCTCTTCCCAGCGCGGGAGGCTTCAACCGCGAGGGAGCCGGGACGGTGGGGCTCCTCGCTGTGGTGACCAAGAGCTTCCGAGGCCGGCCTCTCACCTCCGGGTGGGTTCAACCCCTGCAGTCACGCCAAGGATCGCGGTTAGGCCCGCGGTCTTGCCGAAGACCCACACCGGGGGCACCGCAGTGGTGGGGTCGCAGACTCCTGCCCGACAGAGCCACAGCCTCCTCCCCTCACGACGCGGTGGCCCACGCCAGGCTCTCTCGCCAGCCTCCCCATTGGCTGCCCTCCCTTCCCCGGCTTGCAGACTCGGTGGGTTGCCTGTCCCAAAGCCACGCGCTGCAGCCGACGACCCGCGCTGCACACCGACGAACTCCGAACCCACGTCCGCCAGATCCATCGCTACCCGAGCTTGTCGTGGCCTGATCTCCAACATCTTCTGTCCAGCAGCCCACGTCGTCGCTACTGAGTTCGTCACTGCCCCGTTGCCGCAGTCCCACGCCGGAGCTCTTCCCGACGTCGTCCCCTACAACCGCGTCGATCAGATCCGCTGCTCCCTTTTAGACCATCGTACTGCATCCACAGCAGATCGCTGCCTCGTCATTAGGCCCCCTGGCCTCGCAGGCAAGATCCCTATCCCCGGTTGTTTAATTATTATAAATTTTAGATTTATCGTATGTTTATTAGCAGCAAGATTCCATTACTTATTAACTCACAATTCAATTTCTAGATCTGTTATGAGTTAATTAATTAAATTAGTTTGTGATATATTATTACCTGCGTGGGATTGCTTGACATGAATAGATGTGTGGAAGCTCGTTGTTATCACCTAGTTGTTATCCTATAGGAGAGACTGTACATGAAGACAACTTCTGTTAAAAGTATGATTTGTAAGCGTGCTTCAAAGCATGGCTATACTCACTCGACATCGATATCCCGATGTGAGGAGTCCATAGTTCCCTTGATATCGATATCCCGGTATGAGGTTTCCTTGACTATTACTATTATAGCATCGACTAGACGATGCACTCTTGATCGGACATGTTGTGGATCAGTGTTATTTTTATAGTTTTACAGAAGTTGTTCCACAGTAACTCCGTGGCTAGTGCACGATATTTCATGTATAGTTGCTTAATTAATTTGATAACATGAGGTTATAAAGGGGAATTGAACAGAGAATATAGCATGTATATAAACGGGCACAACGCTTTCTTGTTATCGTGATATCGTGAGTGTTATGTACATGGGCCAGAGGGCCAATACTTGACTTGAAGGCGGCCCCGGATGACTTTACGGGGACCTGGTTATATACATAAAAATATTCTTCCCCAATTCAAATAACATGTAAAACAAGAATAATATGCTTGCGTGACTTGTGGTGGACTTTGTTAGTTTTGTTGAGGTGTAGACCAGTGTTGTTCTTTTCATACATAGATCGGGATTAATATTTATTTATTTACAATTTGAGACATATGGTATATACATGAGGGTTTCCTTGTTTGGATTATTTTGCTCGACGTACTACGTCTCATGTTATAGATTTTTAGGTATTAATTCTATCTACTGTATGCCCCTGTTACTTGGATGATTAGACTGATCGCTAGCTACATGATCTCGTTACCTGATCGATTCTGAATGCTTTATGTTATCATGATTTAGTAGTGTTTTCATGCTGATTTGTGGATTTCAATTGTATGTTCTTTTGTTGTTTCTGTTATCGTATCGTTTTTCACATTGGATTTCCGTTCGTTCTATTTTCTTTGTGGGGTCGGGTCTTGCTGTATGCCATACACGCTGACGTACACCTGTTTTCTCTGGTATACATCATACTTAGAGGAAGAACAGGTTCAGCTGGGAGATCATCAGGAGTCAGAGGATTCTCAGCAGGAGTGCCTAGCGGATGGAGCAGAAGAAGAAGCTAAAGCTTAGTTATTGGTCCTCAGTTTTCTTTTGTACTACCTTTTATTTCTATTTGATCAGTGTATTTTTATATTCTCCAGTATTTCATTCAGATAGTTTTGTATAAGGGCATGTTGACCCAAATATTATGTTTGGGATGAATATTCATTTGTGATATCTATTATTTTATTCTGTGTTGTTTATTATATTCTTGCTGATTGTGATCGGGGACCTGTGACTTCGCATTGTATTTATTTCTAGACGCTTCGCGTATTGGATTGAGAAGAAAAGAAAAGAAGACAAAAAATGGTAGTGTATATTTCTTCTCAATCTAATACGTCGTGGGTTTGTTCACGTTCTGATTCCCTGGTATTTTGGGAAGCGAAGCGTGACAATTAGTGTAAGAAAAAGGTTAAAGTTAGTTGAATTAGGGTTCCATACATATGATAATGTGATTAGGGTTAGTATTACAATTAGGATTTTTTTGCGTAAATTAATTTAATTGAGTTATTAGAATTAGGATAAAAGTTATTAAAGTTAAATTAGTTAATTAGAGATAGGAAAATTCTAAATTTTGGATTAAAGTTCCTTAAACTAGGGTTATACACTTGGGTAGATAAATTTAATTGGTTAGATTTTGATGAGAACTAAAGTCAGGGTTAGGGTTACCAAAATTGAATTAGTATTAGATGTGGGATTAGAGTGAACTAAAAATTAAAGTTAGCTTAATTAGGGTTTTATGCTTAGGATAATGCTATTGGGGATGGTGATGATCAATTTGGGTAGATCATTTTAATTAGGGTTGAATCATGTTTTTCTATTTTAAAATTTCAAATAGGAGCAAATCGTAACCCATAAAATTGTAATAAAACTAAGAAATTGGAAAAAATCATACCTAGAGAAGATCGGGGACGATGGCGGAGAGGCCGATAGCAAGACAGCGACGCACTAGTGGCATGGAGACGGACAGCGGGGCGACGACAGGAGCGACGACAGGTGTGGATTAGTGACGAAGTGGATCGACGGCAACGGCGTGCGAGCAGGGGTGGAGGGGTGGATAGCGGTTGGGTATTGGTACTGTGTGGTGAAAATATCAGGTGTGTGGTAAAAACTCAAGATAAGGTAAATTTTGGGAGACAAAATATTTTAACATCGCTGACGGCGCGCCTATCAGCGACGTTAGCATTCCCGTCAGGGATGTTCACATCCCTGACGGACAGTTCCCATTTGTGACAGGAACATCTCTGACAGCATTTACCGTTAGGGATGTAAACATCATTGACGACAGCTTTCGTTAGGGATGTTCCCGTCAGCGTATTAGCAATTTCTGCTAGTGGTTGGGGGGATTTAATGGGTAAGTGTACTTAGGTAATTAACCATATATGGTTAAGCTTCACTTAACCAGGGCTAGGTTTTTTTTATGGAAAAGTTAACAGAGGGACCAACACCAACACGCTAATGATATTTGAGAGACTAATATCAAAATATGAAGATTTGAGGGATTAATAGAAAAATTTTGGTATAATATAAGCGACTAATATCTAAAAACCCCTAAATAACAATATAAATTAATCCTACAGGAAATTTTAGCGAATAGCTTCAAGATTCAATTCTTAAAAATTTCCTTCAAAGTGATATGCTAGACCTTTCGTCATTCAAAGAGTTGATAAGTTATTCAATAAAATTTTTCTTAGAAAATTAAAGATCCTTAACTAAGTATCCAGTGTGATGAAAGAAGTGATAGACAAGTATGCTTGATAAGTTATTAAATACAAATTTTCCTTAGAAAATTAAAGATCCTTGACTAAGTATTCAGTAATCAGTATGATGAAAGAAGTGATAGAGAAGTATGCGTACCATATTTATCTTCTTATAAAATTTATTTAAAAATATATGTTGAGTACCAAAGCAAAACAAGTTACAGGCTTTATTTTCATTTTTATTTCATTGTCACTTTTTAATAAGTGCGCGGCCTAGCGCCTCCCGCGGGAGCGACGATTGAGAAGCGGCGAAGCGAAGGTGGTGCCCGAATTTTACGAATATGCCCCTTCCTCTGTGTGCAGCTTCAATAATTTTAGAACGCTTTATTAAAAGTTAATTGTGCATGGACCCCTTAGTAATACCCAATTGCAAATATACTCCATAAAGTTCTATTTATTGCCAACCAATAGACCTCCCGAAGTTCTATTACCCCTGTAGTTCTATTTGTTGTACATAGAACTACAATGGTCTACGCATAACAAATAGAACTAAACGAGGTTTATTCACAATAAATAGAACTAAAAGGATCTATTCGTAATTGGGTGATGCTGTAGGGGTCTGTTTGCGATAATGCTTATTAAAATTGGACCCAAATTATTTGCAATTGTTTACTTAATAGTTTGAAATTACTCCTAAATCAGTTTCAATCATTGGGTGAGTATTATAGTTTATATACTCTTTAAATGTTTTTATAATATAATTAATTTAATTATTTTATTATTTGTTGACTTGTATTTTATCCTAAGTTTTCTATAACTGTTTTTTTCCTTAAAAATTATATGATATGATATGTTTAACTATTATCTCTTCGACCGTAATAATTAAAATGGTCACACCCTGCAATCTAAATGGTATGTGACTATGCCGGCAATGCATCACTCTAGCGATGAATTCGCTAGAATAACTCAATGGTTTCGAATTATCAAAATGACAGTTCACGGGTGTTATAAAAATTCTCAAACATTTATCAATAACAAATTCAGAAAACTAATATTTGGTCTATAATACAAGAATCAATATCGTACCAGGGAGTGTATCTAAAGAAAGTCTTAATTGCACTTAATATCCTATGGTTTCCCCTACTTTGCACTTATATACCTTCAATTTTTTTTGGCAACACTTATATAACTTAAATTTTTTCCCTAAAAATTTACATTTTAACTCCCATAGTTACACAAAAAGAAGAATTTCATCTTGAAAATTTCTGATTAGGCTGACTTTAGAATATTTCAACCCTTAGATTTTGTTATATTTACTATTAAACTTATCGAAGTTCTATTTTAAAATAGAATTAAGATATATTTAAAATAAAATTGCAGTAATTTTAATAGTTCAACACAAAAAACAAGAGTTAAAAAGGTCTAAATAGGATCCGATTGTTAGTTTGTTACCTAAGAATTTCGAGGGGAAATTGTCGTGTTTGGGTAGCTAGGGGTAGTTAAATGCAAATTTTACAAACTTTAGGAGTTCAAATGCTGCCAAAAACAACGAAGGGTGTATAAGTGCAATTAAGCAAAAAAGAAAGTAGCAATAACAATAACAATAACCATTATTCTCGTTAATCAAACAATCATCTCTCTCTCTCTCTCTCTCTCACTCGAAGAAAAACACCGTCACTCTCGTCCCTCGAATCCCCGACAAAATTCACGAACAGCGAAAACTCCCAACCCTAATCAATCAAATTTCCCCCAAATTTTAGAATAGGGGGGAAAAATCTCTCCTTTGAAATGAAGGAATTCGAGAAGCGAGAGGGCGAGATCAGCACCGATCCCTTCTTCTTCTGCTGCTGTTGTTAGATGCATCACAAGAAATCCGAGGCTCAGATCGGTGTCTTCTCCGATCTCTGCATCTCCATCCCTAACCCTAGCCCTCTCGATCCAAACCCTAACCCTAATCCTGGCCATCACCATGTTTCCTCCCCTCTCTCCACCCCCCACAAGCGCCCCATCATGACCCCCGCCATCGCTAACCCTAACCCTGACCCTAACCCTAGCCTCAGCGCCAGGAACCCTAGCCCCAAATTCATCGCCGCCGC
>NC_033797.1:131798422-131811397 GCF_001876935.1 Asparagus officinalis
CCTCCGGCGGCTCCACCTCCGCGTCCGCCTCCTCCTCCTCCTCTCATTCCCCTCCCTCTACCTCTTCCTCTCGAGCTCGAGCTCGAGCTCGAGCTCAAGCTCTTACCTTTTCCATTTCCTCGCTGCCCTCTCCCTCTCCTCGGCCCTCCTCCTCGTCCTTGCCCTCTCGCTCAATGTCGTCTCGTGCCGCTCCCTCCGCCTCCTCCTCTCTCGCTCCTCCACATTCCTCCTCCCTCGTTACCACCGCGGGGCCGGCAAAAAGCCTGTGTTTTGGTCCATTGGATCAGCGGAGAAGCCGAAATCGGATAAGAGACCGAGTTCAGGCTCTTGGGTGCAAGTTTATAACAATGGGGATGTGTATGAGGGGGAGTTTCATAAAGGGAAGTGCTCGGGGAGCGGGGTGTACTATTACTATATGAGCGGGAGGTATGAAGGAGACTGGGTTGATGAGAAGTATGATGGGTATGGGGTTGAGACTTGGGCGAGGGGGAGTCGGTATCGAGGCCAGTATAGGAGGGGGTTGAGACATGGGTACGGGATTTACCGGTTTTATACAGGGGATGTGTATGCCGGTGGGTGGAGTAACGGGCAGAGCCATGGGTGTGGTGTGCATACATGCGAGGATGGGAGCCGGTATGTTGGAGAGTTCAAATGGGGAGTCAAGCATGGGCTTGGGCATTACCATTTCAGGTTAAAGATTGAAATCTTTGAGTTATTGTTTCAAAATTGGTCTAGTTATTATATTTAGTTTGTGCTACTTCAAGTTGCAATTTGGAAACTGATGTAGAGTTTGGGACACTTGGACAAAAAATTTGCCTCAAAACTGTCAAAAAAGTAGAAATGTACGTTTGGGAGGTTGGTCAACCTGATTCAGAGTTTCTTCAAGGGATTTTGAATGCTCAGGATACACAACTTTTTTTTGTCCGAAAATCCTTCAATTATGTGTTTACAGTTAGAGCCATAGTAATAGCTATATCTGTACTAGGGTCAAAGTGAACTAATGGGACAGTGCATACTATGAAGGTTTCATTTTAGATATTCATTGACAAAGACATGCAAGTATTTGGAATTGACCCTTTCCCCCCAACTTTTTCTTTAAATCAAACATGTACTTGTATCTTCAATGGTGAAAGAAAAGTTAAACGTGTACTGGACTTGTAATTCTTTGTTCCTTATTAAAGGGGCAGGTTGTGGTTCCTACTTCCTAGATAAGTCGGAAGTCTGGTTCTCTACATTCCTAGAAGGAAGGACAGGGTAACTTTCATGCCCTTTGGTAGTTTCTCAACCTCAGATGGAATTTTTATTTTGTTGGTGTATTTGACGTTGATATGTGTGATAGGTTGTTTTTTGAACTAATTATGTAAAAGAAACCTTATAACAACTGTACTTGATATGCATCATCTCTAATCTAAGTTGAAGTTAGAAACCTGTAAGGTTATGTGATCCTAGTTTGTTGCTATAGAGTAATAATCTTCAGAAGTTTCCAAACTATTTTCTATCAATTAAAGTGCAATAGCCGCACAGAGGATATGGTGCTGTACCAAGCAGTCCTTTGAAATTACGAAATGACTTAAGAGGGGCGCTTAATTACTCACTGCTCTTCAGACTGAGTCACTTTATTTCTTCTTTTTACAAGTATATACTCAAATTTTTGGAGGTGACAGTGAAAAATTGATAGATAAATCACCCTTACTATCAAATTTTGATAAAGAACTCCCTCCCCCACCTATGAATGATAATTGACAAGTATCTATTTTTTTATTCCAAATTAACGCCGAGATTTATTATTGTATGTTCTTGTGAACCATAATTAATCAAAAATGCTTTCTAAATTATAGAAGCAATATGCATGTTAAATCATGGATCTGTATAAACATAATAAAACTTGCTTCAGTTTTTAAAAAATCTTCTGATGGATAAACCCTTCTAATATCAAGAACAAAATGATTAACTAACTGAAAATTGGAGTAAATGATTGGTAATGTGTAAACAATGTAAAGCAAATAATTGACAAGTATAGACAAGTAACTACATGAAATTACAAGTAAAAGGAAAAACAAAAAAGAAAAATCTAGGTTAATTCATAGAATGGAAAATCAACCTAAGAAAAGTAAAAAATAATAATAAAGAACTGAAAAGAGAACTGTATGTTCAGCCCCATAATGTTTCTTGTTGATGACGTAGTGGTGTTTGCTTGGTGTTTATGGTGGATCTGTGAACTTGTAAAGTGATGAGCTGAGAGAAGGGGCATGCATTTGATCTTATGTTTAGGGTTTATAAATTAGATGGTATAGGTTGATGTATTCATCCGACCATAGCTAATATGGTGTATGCATACTACATACATATACATATACGTACACGTATATACATACGTATACATGTACATGTTCATGTATCTGTGTGTGGGTATAAGTAGCTTGGTTAGCCCACCTGGAAACAATGTGATATGCTATCATTTTGAACTACCCTCTCCGTTAACTTTGATCTTCATGTCTTAAGCGTCTCCAAACAAAAACTAAGCATACTAAGTGCTAATAACCAATGCATCAAGTGCCTGTAAAATAACAGTTTTACAATAATACAACGAAAGAGACGTGAGATGTGGATTAGAAAATTTGAAACTGCAAGATTTTTCATCAATGGATGTTCTGGGATATATAGATCACAATGAACGAAAATCATCGATTAGAAGAGTCAAAGTCGTGCATCAAAAATTCCTTTTTGATTTTATTGTCAGAAAACTGTTAATCTTTGTGCCATTGAATGCATGGATGATATATGCTCAATAGAGCTGATTTTTGTTTCATAGACCTTTTAAGATATGTAGATCAAGTTGAATGGAGTGGATCATCAAATTTTATTGTGTAACATGCATTTTAGTAAGTGGGCATAATTACATTGGTTATGTTGTAGGCATATTGAAGCTTGTATATATAATGGGTATGGAATGTCAAGTTATTTTGCTAAAATTAAGCAAGCGACTATTGGTTAGGGTCAACGACCTAGCCACATTAGAGCGGTGGACCTCAAAAGTCTCTTGGTAGCTTATTTTACCAAGTGAGGTGGCAACTCATATCCAATATCCTCAGATTAAACAGGGATTGTTATGTTTGTCTACTATCTTGGCTGGAGTGTTGTTGACGTGACACACATCCAAAGCATTAGATATTATTTGGGTATGTTGATGATGTAGGTTGTAGGAGTATGGATGTGTGTTATATCAACGACACTTTAGCCAAGGCCGTGGATGGACATATTGGCCTCGTTTACTCACACACATATAGTATAATATAGTAGTATAATAGACTAAAATTTGAGCATAAATTATTGAATTAGCCTTTTGCTTAATTGGATTTAGGGAGTGGATATGCTTTTTGGTGCCCTTGGTAGACACTTTTTAAAGTGGCGGTCGAGGTACAAGGGTCTTCCTTTTCTTGCATAAAAAATAAACTATATCCATAGTGGCTGAGTACTCTACTCGATATGGGATAGGCAATCAGACATTGATTCTCACAAGTATGCAAAAAAAAAAAAGTAGATAATCCTTTTCCCCTGTCCTGGTAATTGAGGTATGCATGTTATTTTAAGAACTTTGTCTGTGTACTTATCTGAAAACTTCAAACGAAGAGAATGACACGATGCAAAAGGATTAAACTACTGAGGATAAATATTGTCTACCTATGGATCGAAGATAGGTCCAGAAAATGACGGTTCTGATGTGAATGACACGATGCAAAAGGATTAAACTACTGAGGATAAATACTGTCTACCTATGGATCGAAGATAGGTCCAGAAAATGACGGTTCTGATGATAAACCAAAGGCCTAGGTTCAATCTTGTTCTTGGTTTTTATTTTATTTGAATTTTGATACATAATAGCCAAAATGCTTGATATGATTCTTATGATATTCAAAAAGTCTCTCCTCAAGTAATTCTTAAGGTATGCATTTCTGTTTTTGTAAGTGCATCCACTTGATTGTATACTGCAAAACAAAGCAGATGCATCGTGTATTTTAGCCTAGGTGTTCTGTATTCTTGTCGTCAACTGTGACCATCTGAACATTTCACACTGGTTATCAATTAGATCAAAATCTAAATTTTACTTGGTTTTTTGGTATGCAATATTATGACTTTTGTCATACATCGGTGCCATATGCTAATGTTGTGATTAGGTAAATAATCGACAACATCCGGCAAGCCTGAATGTTATGATTTGTGATACACAACCGTCCACTTTCAAGATATGTGTTGTTGCCAACTTTTGAACCATGGTGTTTTCTCCATTTCCATGATGTTTTTATCAAAATAAAAACACAATGTGTTTGGGAACCATGGTGTTTTTATGATAAAAACACCCAAAAACAATAAACACCACACTTATTTGAAAACACCTTTTAGGTCTTGAGTTTTAAATGGTGTTTTGAGTTTGGGTAGGATATTAATATAATAGCTAAATATAATCTATAATATTATAAATGATAACTTGTTAATAATATAATGCTCAATATATTATATATTATTATATTATATAAATAATAATACAATATACTAAATTATATTAAATAAAATATAATATATTTAATATAAATAATATTTTAATTTTATAATATTAAAAATATATTATATTACTATATATAATATTAAATTAATATAATATAATAAAACTACTATTATAATAAAGTTAAATATCATAGTAATTTATAAAATATAGTTAAAAATATAAAATATTAAACAATAAATAATTTGCTATTTTATTCAATGTAACATATAATATTAGTATATTTTATATTAAATTAGTATCATTTAATAAAAGTGTTAAAGTATAATAAAATCAAGTTATTATATTATATTATATTATTAAACTAAAGTATGATGTATATTGATGTAACATAATATAATATATGTTATATATAATATACAAAAAATATATTATACTGTTAAAAATAATATAATTAACATAATATAATATAATAAATAATTATATTAATTAATATAATATATCTTATACTAGTCTATATTATAATATATAATTAATATAGTATATTAGTTAATATAAAATATATTATAACATATATGTTATATTACATATATGATATTATTATAATATAATATATGTGTATGGAAATGGTCGAACTAGTATTGATCAAGTAACTCAAAATTGTGTTTTCAAAACAATTTGGAAGAAAACACAATGACATGGTGTTTCTTTAGAAAAACACCACAACAAACTCACAATGGTATCCAAACACACTCTAACTTTAAAAATTCATTGACTTTTACTGTATAGAACATGTATCTGTCATCTCACCAACAAAAACCAAATAGGTAATGTAGGAGCATGAGTGAGGTGAGGTTATGGCAGCAAATTCTCATTGATATGAAATGATTGTACAAAAATAATTTTTTTTGGTTAGAACTTTTACACTGCAACAGTTCTAATTTTTTTAATATGATTCAATGCATTTGATTCATAATTCACATCTTTATTATGTGAAAATTTTTACTTCTGTTGCGTAATAACTCCTCGTCCAGTTGAAGTGATTGCATATATTAAGTAACATGAGAAAGTTTCTGCAGTTTTTTGGCCAAAAAATTGCATTTAAGCAATCGCTTTTTGGTAACAAGCACAAGATTGATATGTTAAGTTTCTGTAGTTTTTGTCACAAAATGCATTTAAGTTATGGTTTTTCTGTAACTTGGAGGCAGCTGGATATGATGTTAAATCGCACAAAATTTTTGGTAGAGGTTTGAGTTAGAGCTTTAGGAGTCTTATGGTTAGTACCAAGTGACTCATGTGACAAGTTTCTGTAGTTTTTGCCAACAAAATGCATTTAAATGATAGTTTTTCTGTAACTGCAGTAGGATAAGAAGTTACCTCCTATGAAATTTTTGGTAGAGGTTTGAGGTTGAGTTTCATAGTTTTATGGTTAGTACCAAGTGAAGCCTATTTACTACTACCATGCTCATAAATTGGCGTTGCAAAAAGTTCCAAATGTATAACCAGAGTTTGTTTCTGCAGTAAAAGAAGAAACTTTATGTTTATATTAACGACGGGAAAGAAGCTGGACATACTTTTCTCAATTCTTCTCTTTCTTCATTTTTTGATGTGCTATTGGCCAAGCATCAGTTTTTTGGAGATTGGACAATGAACTTATCTTGCTCTCTAGGATAATGACAAAGGAAGGCGACTAGTACTAACGGTAGCATCTAAACAAGCTGTTTTATCTTGCTCTCTAGGATAATGACAAAGGAAGGCGACTAGTACTAACGGTAGCATCTAAACAAGCTGTTATTTCCTGAGCATTAATAGCAAGCCTTACCGACGTTAGGAACTCCCTTCCTTTTCATGTTTGGATGTTGATCTGCATGAAGTTATATCTTTGTCATTTGCTAAGGCCCTTTAGGGTATTCGGAGATCTCAGGCAACCTGACTTCATATCAACTACGCTGACGGAACATTCAAAAGTTCCTTGAATAAGAAGTTTGTAACATGTTTTATTTCTCTATAATGCCAACTTTTGTTCTCTGTAATGCAATTAACCATCTCATGTCTGTCTCACTGTCTAAATCCAGTTGTCTATATTTTACCAAAATTACCATCGAGATTATATAAACATGCTGTTTTTAAGAGTGTCATTATTTGCTTAAGAAACAGCGAGTGAAATAATTCACATTTGTGGATATTGGGAGTTTCTTATAATTTATTCATGTTTTTGGCTATGTTCGAGGTTTATTCCACATGCGAGAAAAGTTCACTATTTATATACTTCTGTGGGTATGAGATTCTACAGTTATTGCTTATTGCAGACGTTGCATGGGAGAAAGATCAGAATGGTTTATTATGTGTTGGCCAAATTATGTACAACTTGTGTATATTTAGTTGTATCTGTATATCAGAATTTAAGTGCTTAAGCATGATGAACATGTTATTTTTGGTATGTGCAAGGTTTATTCCACATGCTAAAAGTTCACTATTTATATACTTCTGTGGGTCTGAGGATTCTACAGTTGCTGCTTATTGCGGTTGTTGAATGGGCAAAAGATCAGAATGGTTTATTATGTATTGACTAATTTATGTACAACTTGTGCATATTTAGATGTATCTGTATGTCAGAATTTCAGTGCTTAAGCGTGATAAACATGTTTTTTTTTGTGGTAATGCGAATGCCAAATGGATGATGCACAATGCTTTAGAAAGTGGTCTTGGCGTCCGCCCAGGCCTAAGCGGTACATAGGCTGCCCGCCTAGTTCCTAGGAGTGCCCAGGGTAGCGTGGGACACTAAACGCCTGCCTAGGTCCATTCAATATCTTGGCATTGCAATTGATGGGTCATCAAAATTTAAATACCTGGTTCCTGATTTGATTTCCATAATCATATAGCATCTAGGACTTGTATTCATTTTTCATAACTTATGCTCCACTGGTTTTCTGCTCAGTTCATTTCTCAAAACCTTTCTTTGGGAGTCATTAAAGCCTGCATGCTGCAGACAACTCCCAATTTGCTAATCTTCTCATGTGTGTCCAATCATCAAAATAGATCTAATGCTGTAGTAGCTTTCCAGTTTATCGGCTTATGTCTGCTGTTGTGGTTCTACAATATGTTTGTAAATTGCAGTGTCAATCTCCTGGCTAAGGCAGAAACAAGTGTTAGGTCTAGCCACCTCAATTACTTAGTAAACCTGAAATGAATCTAATACACGCTTGCACGCTCTTGGTTTAATTTGTGATTTTCTCCCTACTGTTTCAGCAATGAACCTGGATCATTTTTGAGTCCAACACGGCCTCCGATATTGTACTAATTTTGCTAGCTATACTTGTATATATGGTCGTTTCATCTGGTGCTGATGAGCAGAATAAGCTGAAATACATTTTGATATCTTTTTTCCCCTTTGGGTAAAATTATATGTTCTTTGTCAAAGTAAATTCGTGATGATTGTATAACTGTGTCAAGCAGTTGTCTTTGCCTTACAGTTATGCAGTAAACTGTTGAATAGTACCTGAGATAACTAATTTTGTACTTGTTGATGTGTGAAGGAATGGCGACACCTATGCTGGAGAATATTTTGCAGACAAGATGCATGGTTTTGGAGTTTATCATTTTGCAAATGGGCATCGATATGAGGGAGCATGGCATGAGGGAAGAAGACAAGGCTTGGGAATGTACACATTTAGAAATGGAGAGACCCAAGCTGGTCACTGGCAAAATGGTATCCTTGATATTTTAAGCACACAAAACACTTTTCCTGTGTCTCCAATTGCTGTGAACCATTCCAAAGTACTCAATGCTGTTCAGGTAACTAGACTTTGACTTCCAACACAAGTAAAATTCCATGTGATAACATAAACAAATTGAGGGGTCTCTTGGATATTAGTCTTTAATATCTTGAAATTAGCCCCTTAAATCCTTCAATCCCCCCCCCCTCCCCTCACACATACACCCAAAAAAAAGAACACCCTCCCACCTAGGGGAATTTTTTTTCAAAAGCAATCCTTCAAATCATTGTTGCTGCTGTTAAATCTTCCAATTCTCATAAGTTGGTTTAAATTGGTCTCTCCAAACAGAGTAGAGATGGAATTGGAGGTATTAGTTTGAAACAACTCATAAGAATCAGCGGACGATAATTGCAAGTCCAATGATTTGATGGACTAAATTAAACTAAGTTAAGAATTGGGGACTTATAGCATTTCAATTATTTGAGGGACTAAGTTCAAAATAGAAAGATTTAAGTGACTAATAGCAAAAAAACCCAAAAACTTCCTTTAAAATGGGTTTAATGCATATAGACACCTATACTTTGAGGGTGTATCCACTTATAACCTTGGAACTATTTTATTAGCATTTATACCCTTCAAGCTCTAGAGAACACGATTTCTCCCTTTGGTTGAGATGTCATGTGGGAATGATTTGACGCTGAATTACCCTCAACCAGTTTAACTGAGAAAATATTAAATTGCGCTCTTTGTTGAGGGCAAAAAAGAAACACCATCTGAGTTAAATATTTCAGAGTTATGGAGTAGCACTAAACTCACCTCTGGCTCTATTGTATCATCAGGAAGCACGAAGAGCAGCAGAGAAAGCATTTAATGTGCCGAGTGTGGATGAAAGGGTGAATAAAGCAGTGGCAGCAGCAAATAAAGCAGCCAATGCAGCGAGAGTTGCTGCAGTTAAAGCTGTGCAAATGAGGACTTCTGGAGTTGGTGACGATATCCCAATTCCAATTGTGTGAGGCATTTTCTTTCACAATAATGAGACAATTAATACACTATCGATAGGATTGCAGCAATTTCTTTATTTGCTTAGGTGCTGGAAAAATAGAAGAAATTTTCCTACTCTACGACCTTTAGAGTTCTCTCTCTCCCTGAAAATTCTCTCCTCTTGTTTTGGATGTGCTATGAGAAATTCCTGCATTGAGCCATTTTTCAGTTGTCGAAGATGACTGATTCCGATGAATAATAGGCGTTTTTAAGTTTTTCGTCTGTAATATGCGAACATGACCAGTATTATTACTCGTTACCCCCTTCATCATTTGTAAATGGCTGTTGTAAAATTGCTGGCATGTAGTTGAAGTCCATGCTATTTCTCTATGTTGTATGTCAAAGGTGACTATTTGATCGATGTATAAGTAAGAGCATTTGGTATGTTGCCGTTTTACTTCATTGTGGTTCAGTTCTATTTTATCCAACAAGTTCTACTTCATTGTGGTTCAGTTCTATTTTATCCAACAAGTTCTACTTCATTGTGGTTCAGTTCTATTTTATCCAACAAAAATCAAGGAAACGGATGTTAAAACTGTTCTCTTATTAGAGTATGATGATGAGGCTCAAGGTTACAACTTTCGTTAATTGAATATAAAATTGTTTATTACACAGGATTATAATTGTCTCTAATATCTCACTTCTTAGATTTGATTATTATTAAGAGCTGTTTGAAAAAAATCCACTCCTCATGTTTTGATATGGAAATCGAATCCGAGACCTAAGGGGTTATATTAAAATCTCTAAACCATTCAGGTGACCTTAGAGCAAGTGCATCAAGCTCCCAGTTGGGAGTCTTAGTCAGCAAGCTCTCAAGAGCTCTCAAGCATTTTAGAATAAAAAAATTAAAAAATTAAGCCTTGGGAGGCACTCTTTCTTTTATGGAGCTCCAACAAGCTCCTAGTTAGGAGCTCCAACAATATCAAAAAAACCCCTCTTCTATTTTAATATTTTACCCATTACTTTCAATTATATTTAAACCTCTTGTATTTTGTATTTTATTTCTAACCGTTGGATACGGCCTTCGAGGGAGCGCACACGGTCTTCGAGGTAACCCGCGGCTTTCGAGGTAACGTACACGATCTTCGAGGTAACCTGCGGTCTTCGAGGTTGGGCACGAAGTTTGAGGTATCGCAAACTTTGACCGTCAACCGGCTGATTCCTATAAAATTCGATGGCTTCTCTCCTCAACCCATCATCTCCCAGAATAAAATGTCTAGCTCATCTAGTTCTAGCGATGATGAAATGATGAAGACATTCTTTCTTATGGGAGCTGCTATCGTTGAGGAAGAAGAACAAGAGAAATGTTCAACTTCAGTTCAACACAAACGACGTATCGTGCTCCATCGAAACCGACTGGAAGGCCACAATCGGTTGTTCCAAGATTACTTTGCTGACGCACCAACCTATCCTCTTTATTATTTTCGTCAAAGATTCAGAATGTCGCGTTCGTTATTCCTTCGAATCCACGACGCAGTTGTCGAACATGACAAGTACTTCGTCCAAAAGAGGAATGGTGCTGGACAGTTAGGACTATCTAGTCTGCAAAAGATTACTGCAGCTATGTGGATGCTCGCATATGGAGCATCCGCTGACTCCGTTGATGACTACGTTCGGATCGGTAAAAGTACGTCGCTTGAGAGCGTGAAGAGGTTTGTTCGATCGATTATCAACATCTTTGGAGAGGAATACCTTCGTTCACCGACTAATGAAGACGTTGCACGCCTGCTCGAGGAAGGTTCACAACGAGGTTTTCCTGGTATGCTTGGGAGCATCGACTGCATGCACTGGACATGGAAGAACTGTCCAACTGCCTGGCAAGGTATGTATACTGGACATTTTCATGAACCTACAATTATTTTGGAGGCCGTAGCTAGCAAAGATCTTTGGATATGACATGCTTTCTTTGGACTGCCAGGGTCTCACAATGACCTTAATGTTCTACATCGTTCACTGGTTTTCGCACAACTTGCGGAGGGAAGAGCTTCACCGTGCAACTATACTGTCAATGGCCACGAGTATAATATGGGATACTATCTCGCCGATGGGATTTACCCAGAGTGGTCCACATTAGTGAAGACTATTCCAGCACCTCGAGGAAACAAGCATAAGTACTTTGCTCAACAACAAGAAAGCGCAAGAAAAGATGTCGAGCGAGCTTTTGGCGTGTTGCAAGCTCGATTTGCGATTGTTCGTGGACCATGACGTTTTTGGCAACCTTGTGTGCTAAAAGATATCATGACAGCTTGTATCATAATGCATAACATGATCGTTGAAGATGAACGTGATTGTCAATTGGACAACAACTTCGACTTTACTGATTCGGTACCAGTCGTTGAACCTTCTCATGTGCAGACGGTGCCTCTAACTGAGTTCATCCAAAATCATCATCGGATTAGGAACATGCAAACACACAAATCACTAAAAAATGATTTGATCGAGCATCTGTGGCAGCTCAAGGGATCCATCGCCGAGGATTAAGTTTCTTTATGTCTAATGTAATTTCAGAAAATGTGTTCAAGTTGTTGTACTACGCTAATTTCATTTTCAATAAAGTAGTTCATTTTCATTCAATTGAGAAATGTTTAACTTCAAATACAATCATAAAATTAATCACAAAATAATATTTGATAAATAGAAAGAACTAGTGAGGATACGATGCGAGTACAATATATGGTAGTTAGGAAGAACCCTTAGACATCCACCTCTCCAATATCTCTGCCTGACGCATTTCAAAGTTGTTGGCCTTCTTGTTTTGATGATGTTTAACAATTAATTTATTATTAATGTTGTTTGTCTAGTATTTATGTTTTCTTATTTATTATAGACAAACAACGTAGTTAGAGGATGGATGGAATAGCGCTTCAACGACGATATCAAATGGAGGTTGGCGGAATTGTGGAGAGAAGCCTACGATGTTCGTGCATGTTTTACAAAACAGATGAGTTTTTATAAATGGGAAGTGATATTCAAGAAATTCTTTCCTTGAAATGTTTATCTATATGTTTATAAACTTTTCTCAAAATTTTACTATTTTTGGTGTTGATTTACTGTGCCCAATTGATTTTACAAAATCGTGTATGTCAGCAGATTTTCAGAAACTGTATATCTGTGTTAAAATATTTATTTCTCTCAACTGGAAAATGATTTTTCAGAAATTATTTCTCTAACATGTCATTATACATGTCTAGAACCTTCCCAAAAAATTTCATAATTTTTGGAGCTGATTTACTATTTTTAATTTATTTTACAAAGCTAGATACGTAAATTTCCAGAATGCTGGATTTTGGGGTATTTTGGTCTTTTCAGCCTATAACGGCTAGTAACGGCTAGTTTTTGATATTTTCGGTTTTTGGGGGTTTGTGGCTGGTTTAAGAGGCTATAAAAAGCCCTCAACTTTTATTGTTTCTTATGGATGTTTAAGAGAGTTTTAAAAAGAGTTTTACAAGTTTGTTGAAGGGTTTTTAAGTTTGTTTCAAGAGTTTGTTTGTGAAGAAAATTCCACAAGAGCTTGAGGAGATCATCTATTAGAGTTTGAGCAATCAACTATTCTCCCTCCATCTCTTGTCATCTATTGAGAAGTTTTCTAAACTCTTTTCTAGCTTTATATTTATTTGTTTGATTATCATCTTATTAAAGCTAGTTTTATATTGAGTTTAGATTTGATTAATCTCATTGTTACACACACACACTTGAGCTTATTGTATTCGCATTCAT
>NC_033797.1:131815316-131822751 GCF_001876935.1 Asparagus officinalis
TATTGTAGACAAACAACGTTGTTGGAGGGTGGATGGATTGCGCCATAACGACGATATCAAATGGAGGTTGGCGGAATGTCGGGTTGAAGCCTTGCAATTCAAAGTTAAAGATCAAGTTCAAGCTTCATCCGCATGTGTACCAAGTTGAGCTACAATGAAGATCAAGATCAAGCTTGGGTAATCTAGTTTAGATTTTATATTATGTGTGTTAAGTACCTTAAGCTCAATATCATATACACACACGTATTTGGTTTCTATGTATATATATAGTTATATATATACATGCATGGTTTTGGGTTTTCATGTTTTGGACATACTTGCAAAATACATGAGTTTTCACAAATGGAAATTCAATTTGATAAATTCTTTTTCTAACATGTTTGTTTTCATGTTTATAAACATTTCACAAAGTTTCATCAAGTTTGGAATTGATTTGTTATGTTTAATGGAATTTACAAAATCATGTTTTTCGTTCGTGCATGTTCGTGCATATTTTACAAAACAGATGAGTTTTTATAAATGGGAAGTGATATTCAAGAAATTCTTTCCTTGACATGTTTATCTATATGTTTATAAACTTCCCTCAAAATTTTACTATTTTTGGTGTTGATTTACTGTGCCCAATTGATTTTACAAAATCGTGTATGTCAGCAGATTTTCAGAAACTGTATATCTGTGTTTAAATATTTATTTCTCTCAACTGGAAAATTATTTTTCAGAAATTATTTCTCTAATATGTCATTATACATGTCTAGAACCTTCCCACAAAATTTTATAATTTTTGGAGCTGATTTACTATTTTTAATTGATTTTACAAAGCTAGATATGCAAATTTCCAGAATGCTGGATTTTGGGGTATTTTGGTCTTTTCAGCCTATAACGGCTAGTTTTTGATATTTTCGGTTTTTGGGGGTTTGTGGCTGGTTTAAGAGGCTATAAAAAGCCCTCAACTTTCATTGTTTCTTATGGATGTTTAAGAGAGTTTTAAAAAGAGTTTTACAAGTTTGTTGAAGAGTTTTTAAGTTTGTTTCAAGAGTTTGTTTATGAAGAAAATTCCACAAGAGCTTGAGGAGATCATCTATTGAAGTTTGAGCTTCCAACTATTCTCCCTCCACCTCTTGATCTATTGAGAAGTTTTCTAAACTCTTATCTAGCTTTACATTTGCTTAGTTATTTGATTATCATTCTTTAAAGCTAGTTTTTATATTGAGTTTAGATTTGATTATATTATCTCATTGTTACACACACCCACTTGAGCTTATTGTATTTGCATACATAGTATATTAGGGTTGTGAGAGATTGTAACATTGAGTTGTGCTTAATTGAGTTCTCATCTATTGTAGAGAACAAATTTATATTTGTTACATTGTGAGTGGTGTAAGGTTTTCGAAGGGGTCCATCGCCGAGGATTAAGTTTCTTTATGTCTAATGTAATTTCAGAAAAGGAGTTCAAGTTGTTGTACTACGCCAATTTCATTTTTAATAAAGTAGTTGTTTTCATTCAATGCCAAAATTTTCAACTTCAAGTACAATCATAAATCTAATATAAGATACTAATTGATAATTAGGAAGAACTAATGAGGATGCGATGCGAGTACAATATATGATAATTAGGAAGAACCCTTGGACATCCACCTCTCCAATATCTCCTCTAGGGTCTAACAAAAGTATTGTCGTTGAACTGAATTGAGTGTTGAGAGATCGATCTTCATGATATCGTCATCTTGTTTCTTCTGTTTTAGCTCTATTTTTTCTTTGTTGGTTTGCTTCATCCACGCGAAAGCCTCTCCCATAATGGACTTAGTGGAGTCAGATTTTTCCACATTTTGTTTCCTCTTGAGTTTTGCTGCTTTCCTCCCTTCAGGCCTTGCTATAACATCATCCGAGTCAGTGTTCAACTCGATGGGGGTCGCTGGCATGAAATTGTTTGGTGAGGAATCAGAGTTTATGGTTCTTCTTGGCTGTGATCGAATCTTATTGTAGGTTTCCATTTGTTGGATCCACTTTTGGTGATGACGCAACTCAACCCAGCAATGGTCAAACACGAATGGCTTACCATAAAGGGATTGGTATAATTCTTTTACTTCTGCAGTCTACACAAGAGTTAAATTTAGAATAATCAAACATATAAGTTAAATATTTACATAAAAACATATAAGTTAAATATTTACCTGGTCAATAATTCCCGTACCAGATCTTTGTCTTCCTTCAATCTGAGCAACGCACCCGTAGAACTTGTTGACAGACTGTTGAATCGTTGACCAACGGTGCATCATTTGGTTTGGTGTGCGACTCGTTGGATCGGTGGAGTATTGGATAAAGTAGTCGTTAGCTCTGTGCCAGAACTTATCTTTGTGTTGCCCCGTGCCTTGGAGGACGTCTTGGCTCGTGTTCAGCCAAGCAGACACAAGAAGCTTATCCTCGTGGACAGTCCAATTTTCGGACCGCGTGTAAGCCTTCATCTTCTTTGTGGTCGGTGTTTCTTGAGATGACACTTGTTGTGTTGCGGACTGCGATAACTCGATGGGATGACCTTCTTCTACGACTTCTGTATAGAACGGCGAGTATAAGGTCGATCCTTCACCGGTAAGGAGTCGCGAATAGTAGTTGTTTTGGGAGGGATCCATGAGATTTGTAATTTGATAGGAAAATATATAGTTTTTTTTAAGAGAAAGTTGTGTGGATTGTGAATTGTGAATTGTGAATTTATAGAGGCTTTTTTTACTGTTCAACAGCAAGAAAATGGAGCCCACAACTGTCATTTTCATAACTCAACGGTAAGAAATTTTTTCACTCAACGGTTCATTTTTTACACTCAACGATTCATTTTTTCACTCAGTCTCATTTATTACACTCAACGTTCATTTTTTCACTCAACTGTCATTTTCATTGTGAATTTATGGATGTGGAGCCATTAAAATAAAACACAGTAAAAAAACTCTTCATCAAAACCCACGAACCCAGAGCTCTTCCAACGAATTTCCCCCCAAACCCAGTAAAAAAACTCTTCATTTTCCCCCAAACCCATGCCTCTTCATCTCCCCAACCCAAACTTCTTCTCCCCAACCCCACATCCACGCCTCTTCAACCCCGTCGAAACCAACCCGCGAGCTTAAGACTCAACCACCGCCGCCCATCGGATCTCTGGCTCCCCAACCCGCGGCCTCTGAGACTCAACCACCGCCGCCCATCGGAGTACAGACCAGCCGCCCGCGCCCACGAAGGTGAAGTCTGCCGCCGCCGATCTCATCAATTTGAGACGAAAAGGTTGGATTTTTGCTTCAATTTTGGGCAGATCTGCAAAGGTTATTGGGGGGGGGGGGGGTTGTTAAATTCCGGCCAGTTGGGAGCTCTCAAACGCTCCACAAATTTGTGGAGCGCTTGGGAGCTTGGAAGCACCCCAAAGCCAGATCAGCCTTAGGAGAGGGGCTTGGGAGGAGTTAGGAGTTTGCTGGAGGGGGTGCTGCCAACTTCCACGGCCACGTCAACCTTAAGAGCCTCCTTCAGAGCTTGATGCCCTTGCTCTTCAGAGTTATATTAAAATCTCTCAACCATTTAGGCCATCCATACTGAGTATTTTCAATGTGTTTTTCTAGAAAAACACAACACCAAAAACACCTTGGTAGCCAAACAAACCCTAATAACCCATACTGGGTAGTGGACACTACGGACAATTCCTGCCCGTAGATAAATTACATGGTTATTAGCTTCACATGCTTAATCTTCAGGGGTACAGTCGATGAACTGCAATATAACTTTTATAATCAAATAGTTGCAACAGCTTATGTAGTAACTTTTGATCTGATTTCTTTATTTTGATCGCAAGCAAGCTCCTCTGCATAGAGATCATAAGATGAAAGCATATCAGAGCAGACCCAGCCGAGGAGCTTGGAACCATTTTTGTAGGCAGGACCACAGATGGTATCATCTCCAACAATCACAAAATATAATGTCTATATCACACTTCCAATTAATATAACTGAAAAATTTTCTCAAATATATGGGAATCCTTCAGACCATCCACTTCTGGGTTCGCTTCCCTTCAAAGTGACGTGTATTATCCAACACTGCGTATCAACTTAAAGTAGCCTTTAAATTTGTTTCCACAAAAGAATGATAATGCATTTATAGGCCTTGAGAAGATAAATTAATAGTTTTGATTAGGAGCATAAAAGGTCAACAAAAGGATAAAGTGAAGCGCAGCAACAAACAAAATCAGGTTCGGAGTCTCTAATGAAAGTCATAAAAATGAAAAACGAAACTGATCGACAAGGAACGATCCAAGTTTAACTCTCAGTCTGCTCCCTGAGCCTCCTGATGGTACTCCTTACCGTGACAGCACTTGCAGTGCTGTTACAACAAGGGGCCAAAAACAAAGGAAAAAAAATCAGTAATTGAGATTAACATTGTATTCAAGAAATATTCTTCAGGAGAATTTATGAAGTGCTAGATGCAACAAATGACTTACTTCAGAGTGTAAGCACCTCCAGCTTTGACTTTGCCGCAGTCCTTGCATCCCCAAATCCCAACAGCTTTCCTCTTCACAGCATACTGCATTTTGATGCATCCGCATAAATATAGAATGTTGATATTGATAAATAAAGGGTTATTTGCACTTCAATACCCCCAATATTTACACCATTTTTAACTTTGCTACCCCAAAGATTTTTCCCCAAAATATACCCCAAAGTTCACATCAATTAAACATTGATATCACCAAGGTTATTTTTGCCCAAAAAACAGCCCAAAGATCAATACAAATTTAACTTTGATAACAAAAAACATAAATCCTAACTTTGATAGCCCAAACTTCAACAATATTTTTAATTTAAAGTTTGAGGGTATTGAAGTTAAAATTTGTTGAAACTCTTTTTGGGCCAAAAAAAAAGTTTGGGGCTATCAAACCTAAATTTTGGGTATTTTTTTGGCAAAAAAAAGCGGGTACTCAAGTTAAAAATGAGGTAAACACTGGGGCATTTAAGTACAAGTAACCCATAAATAAATAAAAGGTACTAGTAAAATACCTTGCCACAGAACTCGCAGAAGTATTTTGCATGTTGGCTCACCTCCATTTTCTTGATCTGTTTCCTAAGACTCGCACCATATCGGGTGCCTGTAGTATTTTTCTTAAGTCAGTTTTCAATATTATATGCTAAATGACATCTAAAACCTAAGATCTCCTTAATCTTGCTATAATGAGAGTATTATGAATTTCGGAACAAATTTAACTTACCATACTTCCCAACAATTCCTGCCTTCTTGGTGCGCTTAGTCTGAATCAACAACACAATGTGTCAAGAGGTCAAGTAAATTTGGTATCTCCATGTTAGGATTTGACCACAAATTGGAGAAAGTGGACAAAAAGTATCAAAAATAAAGACCATAGCTGAAAATTATGTATGATTATTGATTAGGACTCACCCATAGGTAAGAATTGCTATGGGGCTATAAGAAAAAATTGCTCTTTACTATTGAATGCAAACTATAAACTTATAAAGAACATGTCCTACCAGTTTTCTTCTAACAATGTGTTTCTGGTACATTAATCTACAGTAAGAAGTTTATCAAAATGGAGAAGGAAAAAAACACTGGCAACAACATAAACCTTCATCATGCATGTAATTTGACAGCATAGCAGTCTGGAGATAAGATGGTGCGATTCTTCCATCCAAATAAAAAGCAAAGCTAGGGGCCACTTTATCCCATATTGACAATACAAATCTTTGGATCCAAGCTTATAGCCATGTGGGGTCCCGCTCTTTAGTAACTAGCTTCTAAAGGTTAATTCTCCTAAAAAATTCTCCTAAATGTTTAACTCAACTTATCAGAACTAACAGCATGTCTTTCAATTGCCAGCATGTGACACAGATAGTGATAACAGAATCACAGTTTGTTTCAAACTAGTGCTTATGTTTTGGAGACCTAGGAGAACTCATATCCAAAAGCTAGATGTCAGAAAGCACGGAGAGAACTCAACTGATCAAATCTATATAAATTCACTCTCCCATTTAAACATGAGCCCTATCATATTCCAAAGCCTATCCTTGTATTCCAGTGTAGGCAAGTGCAGAGCTAGTCCAATAGAATGTAGGAAATGCAGAATTGTGGGGGTATATTCGGATCCATTAGGTTCATATTGAACATATATGCCGTTAGAATTGACTTTATTGAAGTTTCGGGTCCTTCCCATCTGACTGCTATCTTCTAGGATAAGTTCTCTTGTATCTCTCAACGAGCCAACTCTACTAAACAATCAAGGGTGAAGGCTCTAAACCTAGGGTTCAGATATGTTTTTTTAAGAGGGGAAGGGAAGGGATGAGGATATTACAATGCTAACCATCCAAAACTGTGTTTGGTTACAATTTTTAATTAGCAAGGGGTAGGAGAGCTAAAAAGCATATTCACCCAATTTTTCAATCCTCGTAAAACGGATAGATTGGGAGGGAATGGATTGAGAACAACGGGTTTGTACACATGCTTGGCCAGTAGGGTAGAGGAATGACTGAAGTAAATCCAAAGAGAGGGAGAGACATAATTAATTGTGCTTAAGCCTTGAATAGACAGGAAGGGGAAGAGAGGATACATTCTAATGTGTGTTTTAAATGTAGAGAATGGAAGGTGAAGGGAGGTACGTTACCAAAATTGTCCTTGAGAAAGCTACTAGGTCAGATTTAAAGCTTCCCCCGGCCAGAAGACAATTTGAAATTTTGAAAAAAAAATACTTAAACTCAATCCTTCCCCTCCCACTCCGTAATTTTTTTAAAAGGTTAAGAAAATCAGCACATGTGCTTCGTTTTAGCCCTCCCTTCTTTCATCCTCACTAATTAAAAATTGTAAACAACACAGTTACTAGATAGTTAAAATGGTAACCTTCCAACCCCTCCCTCTCGTCTTGAAAAGAGCCATCAATACCCATTGTTAAATAAATTTTTCTCAAAGTTCCAAAATATCCCTAGAGAAAGCTCCAAATTTGACCTGGTAGCTCTCTTTAGAGACAAAGATTCAAATTTGATTCTATAGCTTCAATTCTCTTCTCTTTCCTCTAAACAAACACAAGTTACAGTGTACTCTATCTTTCCCCTCTTTTCAATCCAAACACAATAAGTTCCTTTGACATAAATCCAATACCCTTGTACAAGCCTAATAACATATACCCAACGCACATTCACATTAGAGACACACACACACACATCACAGAGTTTAGTATTATGCAACTGTTTTTATGCCCCTCTCATTCCACAACCTCTAAATGTCTCCTCTAAGCACCCTTCATTTATATGGCTCTCTTTCTTTCTGCATCTCTATCCCTTCTCTTATTCCTCATCTATGGCTCTCTCTCTGCTCTCTCTCTCCCCTCTCAAACCATCTCTCTCCTCTCTCCCTCATTTCGTCATCTATCTCCCCCCTCTTTAATGATGGATTTTCTCTCTCTAAA
>NC_033797.1:131822767-131844936 GCF_001876935.1 Asparagus officinalis
CTCCCTATCTCTAAGCATCTCTTTCTCATATGTGATCTCTGAACCTTAGGCTATGTTATCAACCTCCTATTTGGTGCTATTCTCTCTCTCCTCCTCCACCTCTTTCTACCTCTCTCCCACCTTTGTGTTTTGTACGAATCCGACAACCAAAGTCCAGACTTGGTGCTATAGGCCTTGGGTGTTGATTCGTATGTTCGGGTTTGCTATCTTTCTTTGTAAAAGGCCGCGTCGGTCTAATGTTGAAGCTCTGTTCTATGAAAACCTCTGTGTATTTGGGTTTCTTGTGGTTATAAATCATGCAAGTGCAAAATGGCAAAGCAAAACCAATACAAACATAGAACCTAAAAAAAAAAACTTACTTGGTATCTACTTGGACGTTAAAATTATGCAAAAGGAACACACGACAATAGAAAAAAAATGGGTTCCTTTCTAATAAAATTTTTTCCCCCGATTACTCCTCAATTTCAAAGCATTATATCATGAAAAAGATCAACGTTAATAGATCAATAACAATGAAATTCCGTATTATCAAGGGCAAATTATCGAATTTAAGAGATTTTTAAGAAAAAAGTACCATCTTTGCAGGGATCCGATGGGAGTGGCGGAAAAACCCTAGGAGACGCCCTTTCTCTCTTGCGCGCGAGATGATAAACCGTAGAAACCCTAGCTTGTTTTACAGGGTTTGGCACTAAATGGGCCTTGGGCCTTCTTTTCAAAGAGTTGGGCCCTTTCATCCCAGTTTGGTGCAACACTTTCGCGTGGCAAAGTTGTAAAATTTGCAGTTCTGTATATTTATATCTATATAGGGTTAATTGCGAAAAGAACACCTTAGTAACACCCAACTGCGCATAGTGATCTCTTGTGGTTCTATTTGTCGTGAATAGATCTACCGTGGTTTAATTTGTTGCGGGCAAACCTCTTAAAGTATTAGCCTAAGTGCAAATACAACCTCTTAGCACAACTTTTACGACTCTTTTAAAAGTTAAAAAAAAAAAAGCAATTGCGTAAGTAGAGTTTAGTGACCCCATTTTGTTGGACTAGACACCATTCTAGATAGAAAAGAAAGAAAAACATTCGATTAAAAATCCAATCCCAGAAAATGTACTTAGTGACACCACTTAAAAAATTGGTGATACTGCATCAGATTCCACCCACTAAAAAAAATTCCCATCACGATCATTTATGCTCTCGAGATTAATCCTTTTGCTCTTTCCTACAAGGATCACTTCGTCTGCCTTAATCGCCATTTTTTTGATCCTTCTCCCTCTTTTAAGAGACTGTAATTCACATTGTTAATGTGATAGGAAAATTTAGATTTGCTAATTTGAAGAGGATAAGTGATCTATTAAATAATAATGCATTTGCTTTAAAGATGATAGCAATTTTACTTATAGCTACGGAACTATAGAAGGAGCTTTTTCTGCAATGAAGTTGATAAAGAGCAAGTTACAGAACCAAAGTGATGATTGGCTCATCAATCGTTTAGTGACTTATATTGAAAATAAAATGTATTTGATAGTGTTACTATTAGTGCGATTATACTTTTTGAAGATATGAAAGCTAGAGCAACTGGAAAATTTTAAATTATTAATTATATTTTGACACCACTTTTCAAAAATCCTGGATCCGCGCTATTCGCGATTGAGCAATTTATATATATACGACTATGAATATATTTGTTTTAGTTTGTTGTGAACCGAAGTGGACGTGGGGACCACCCACGTGAGAGAAACCCAGCAGCTCCGTGTGAAGAGATTTTCCGCATGAACCTCGGAAATAGCCAGGCCCACCCGACTTTTGCTGTAGACTATAGATATATCAACATAGTACTTATCTAGGGTTGTGTGCAAGAGGGCAGCTTTGTTTCTTTTCTTCTTTGCGGCTGAGGCAGAGGGAAAGGTGCAGGAGGTTGATTGTTTGCGGCTACAGGAGAGCAAGTTGCGGCTACAGAGAAGGTGCAAAAGAAAAAGCATTAGCTTTTGGTAGGGTTTGTGCATCCTTTTGTAGAGAGGTATTTGTGAGGGATTTGAGAGTTTGTTTGAGGGTTTAGATTGAGAGTGATTGTAAACCCTAGTTGTATTCTCTCCCTCTATTAGTAGATCTCCCCCCTCCTTGCCCCGTGGACGTAGGCAATTTGCCGAACCACGTAAAAATTGATTGTACTGCTTTTGTGTGATTTGTAATAGCTTTTAGGATCCCTCGACAGGTCAGTCCTAGAACTGATGAGAGGAAGAGCCGATATCTCACTTGGTTGAGATATCCGCTTCAGATTCTTGTCTCCTTGGTGAGACGGGAATTCTTATTGCGATCTGACTCTCTTGTTGTGCTGCCGAAGTGCTGCCGAAATTTCCGCTGCGCACAACAAGTGGTATCAGAGCCCAGATTCCAGATCTAGGGTTTGGTTGGAGGAGTAGATCAATTTGGAGGCTCGTCTAAGGCTTCGTTTGGTGATAAAGGTGGAACAACAAGTTGTTTGAGGGTTTAGATTGAGAGTGATTGTAAACCCTAGTTGTATTCTCTCCCTCTATTAGTAGATCTCCCCCCTCCTTGCCCCGTGGACGTAGGCAATTTGCCGAACCACGTAAAAATTAATTGTACTGCTTTTGTGTGATTTGTAATAGCTTTTAGGATCCCTCGACGCGCAGTCCTAGAGCTGACGAGAGGAAGAGCTAATATCCTACTTTGATAGGATATAGGCTTCAGATTCTTGTTCCCTTTGAGAAACAAGAATTCTTATTGCGACCTGACTCTCTTGTTGTGCTGCCGAAGTGCTGCCGAAATTTCCGCTGCGCGCAACAAGTGGTATCAGAGCCCAGATTTCAGATCTAGGATTTTTTGGTGGAGGAAGATTCTTGTGTGAAGCTTAGTTCTTGGAGTTCTCGGCTTCGGTGGAGATAGCATTAGGAGTTGCCGTTGGAGATTTCGCTTTCCTCGTGTGGATAGGAGATCTATTTGGAATCCGATCTAGGGTTCAGTTGGGTGGTTCCTAATTCTATCAAATTTGTTCTTTCTCTACAATTTGGAGTTAGTTCGCAATGGGAGAAGAAGGTGAAAGCAGCAAATCGATGGCGGGTACAATACAAGTTGGTTTTCAGAACATCAAAATTAGTGTGGTGAAATATGACGGAAAAATCAACTTTGGTTTGTGGATGAGCGACGTACAGGATGCGCTCAATGCTCAGAATTTGGAAGAGACCATCATGGTCCACGAGAGGCCACCTAAATATGAAGAGGCGGTATGGGAGAAAATGAATAGGAACGCTTGTGGGGTGATCAGGTCCTGTTTGGAACAGGAGCTGAAATATGATGTGATTGGGGTGACGTCTGCAATGAAGATGTGAGAAATTCTCAACAATAAGTATCTCACAAAGAGTGTTGAGAACAGGTTGCACTTGCTGCGAAGACTCTTCAGATTTCAGATGTCCAGAGGTACCTCACTAGCGGCGCATGTGAACAACTATACTAAGTTGTTGTCGGACTTGGCGAATGTTGATGAGAAGATATCGGATGAGTACAAGGCGATTATTTTGTTGGGCTCCTTACCGGATGAGGAGTATGATACCTTCGTGCTCACTTTGTTGAACGGGAGATCTTCTATCAGCTATAGTGAAGTGACTAACGCTTTGACGAACTACGATTTGAGGAGGAAGGATAAGGAGACTTCCCGCGCTAGTACTTCAGGAGAGGCCTTGTCGACAAGAGGTAGAAGCCCATATCCGAAAGGTGGTAACAGAGGGAGGTCAAAGTCTAGAGGCCGTCACCAACTAACAAAGAACCAATGTGCATTCTGCAAGGAGCAGGGACATTGGAAGAGAGACTGCCCGAAGCTCAAGGAGAAGGAGAATGGCAAGAAAAAGGGCCCGAAGGCCAATGAGGTGAACATTGCGAAAGGCGATGATTCCGATGATTCGTGCTTTTCTCTACTGATTACTCCGGAGGTGAACCATGTGGATGCATCAGATTGGATGCTTGATTCCGGCGCTACCTTTCATGTGACCCCTAGGCGAGACTGGTTTGCATCTTTTGAGAAAGTCGACGGGGGCGTTGTTGTCATGGGAAATGATCAATCCTGTGGCATTTGTGGGATAGGTACCGTGCGGATTAGGATGCACGATGGAGTAGTCCGTGAGTTGAAGGAGGTGAGATTTGTTCCTCAACTGAAGAAAAATCTTATCTCAGTTGGAGCTTTGGAGGCGAAGGGATTCAAGGTGACTTTCGAAAACGCTGTAGCGAAGGTTACTAAGGGATCATTGGTGGTGATGAGGGGAGTCCGCAATCGGAATTTGTATTATCTGAAGGGAAGCACCGAGATTGGCCAGGTTGCTTCGGCTATTTCAGAAGCGGACATGAGCAGACTTTGGCACTATAGATTGGGGCACACAGGTGAAAAGTCACTGCAGACATTGTGCAAGCAGGGGCTATTGAAGGGAGCCAAGAGTGGGAAGATTGAGTTCTGTGAGCACTGTGTTCTTGGCAAGAAGACGAAGGTGAAGTTCGGGACTGCCATTCATCAGACGAGGGGCATCCTGGATTACGTGCACACAGACGTTTGGGGTCCCACCAAGACTGCATCACTTGGTGGTCGACATTGGTTCGTCACTTTTGTAGATGACTATTCTAGGCGTTGTTGGGTGTACACCATGACGAAGAAGAGTGAAGTCCTAGATTTGTTTGTGGAGTGGAAGAAGAGATTGGAACTGCAGACTGGGAGAAAGATCAAGACGTTGCGATCCGACAACGGTGGTGAGTATACTTCTGACCCCTTTCAGCAGCTATGTCGAGACGAGGGCATAGAGAGACACTTCACAGTTAGTCATACACCGCAGCAAAATGGGGTGGCAGAGAGGTTGAATCGGTCTTTACTGGAGAAGATCCGATGCTTATTGTCGCAGAGTGGTTTGGAGAAGATCTTTTGGGCTGAGGCACTTACATATGCGAGCCACCTCATTAATAGGCTGCCTTCATCTGCGATTGAGGGGAAAACCCCTATGGAGATGTGGTCGGGAAAGCCAGCACATGACTATGACCAGCTCAAGGTATTCGGGTGCCCTGCATATTATCATGTTAGAACTGATAAATTGGAACCTCGAGCTAGGAAGGCCATATTTGTAGGATTCAAGCGTGGTGTCAAGGGATACAAGCTTTGGGATCCAGTTGATAAAAAGATTGTTCTGAGTAGGGACGTCACATTTGATGAGGCTTCTATCTTGAAGCTTCCCAGCTCTCATCAGGTGGAGAGCGACCCGACGGAGGAGATATCGCAGGTGGTGGAGATCGATGCAGCTCCACATTGTCCAGATGGTACAGTATCCATGCAGGTGCCGACTGAGGTGACGCCAGGCGAGCACGACGATGACACGGAGGATACGAGTACAAATGTGCAGGATCAGGAACCGACGGCTCAGGTTCAGGATTCTATTGCGGCTAGGAGACAGAGGAGAAACATACAGATGCCAGCACGGTATGCCGACACAGTTGCGTATGCACTTCCGGTGGAGAGTATCGATGAGTTAGTGCCTACTACATTCAGAGAGGCCGAGCAGAGTTCGGAGGCTGATTCGTGGCAGGTGGCTATGCAGGAGGAGATGGAATCTCTTCATAAGAACGATACATGGGAGCTTGTTGAGCTTCCAAAGGGGCGGAAAGCAATTGGTTGCAAGTGGGTATACACGAAGAAGGAGGGCATTGAAGGCACTCCGTTGAGATTCAAGGCTAGGTTGGTTGCGAAGGGCTATGCACAGGAGGAAGGTATTGACTATAATGAGGTTTTCTCTCCGGTGGTGAAGCATTCTTCGATTCGGATTTTGCTAGCTTTGGTGGCACAGTATGGTTTGGAATTAGATCAGTTGGATGTGAAAACGGCATTTCTTCATGGTGATCTTGATGAAGAAATATATATGACTCAGCCATTGGGATTCCGAGCTGCAGGGAAAGAAAAATTAGTTTGCAAACTGAAGAAATCGCTATACGGTTTGAAGCAGTCTCCTCGACAGTGGTATAGGCGATTCGATGGTTTTATGCTTGGTCATTCGTACACTCGGAGCCAGTTTGATCCTTGCGTATATTTTCGCAAGTTGAAAGGAGGTGCGTATATTTATTTGTTGCTCTATGTCGATGACATGTTGGTTGCCTCTATTTCCAGGTCGGCTATAGATGAGTTGAAAGTTCAGCTTTCAAATGAGTTTGAGATGAAGGAATTGGGCGAGGCGAAGCGCATTTTAGGGATGGAGATCGGCAGAGACAAGAAAAATGGCAGAATTTGTTTGACACAGGTGGCTTATTTGAAGAAAGTTCTACAGCGATTCCATGTTAGCATGGATACGAAGCCAGTTAGTGTACCATTGGGAGCCCATTTGAAGCTTTCAGCTGGTCTCTCACCGAAGTCAGTTGAAGATCGTGAGTTGATGTCGAAGACTCCATATGCGAGCGCGGTTGGGAGCTTGATGTACGCGATGGTATGTACGAGGCCAGATTTGTCACAGGCGGTAAGTATTGTTGAATATCATTTCTCCATGATAATGTTTTGATGATAACAATTTATATTTTGTGTGCACTAACTTTCATATGCAGATTTCAATATCAGAATATGTACAAGTGCAAGTGAATATCAAGGCATTTTGAAGTGAAGAAAATGAAGAACAAAAGATAATGTATTTGAATTTTTCTTTGCTTAGAATATTTGTACAAGCCTTGATCACACACACGCACACACACACATTTTTAGAATACACTAACACAGGCTTAGTGTGTTGGTTAACTATAGAAATCCCCTATGTTAACCATTAGAATAATAGTTAAAACTTAATTATAAAAACTCATTATTTCTGAATTTTTGATCTTAATAGTCGACTAATTAGGATAGTAGTCGATTACTCATGTATATAACTCAAATACAAGTTTCTGTCTTTTTACAGTATAGTCGACTAATAGAGATTATAGTCGACTACTGAGATGTTTGACAGAAACATAAGTTTCTGTCTTTTTACAGTGTAGTCGACTAATGACTACAGTAGTCGACTACTGAAGAAAAATATAAATTTTCAAGTTTCTGTCTGAACTCAGTGTAGTCGACTAATTATCATTATAGTCGACTACTGAGAACATTTTCCGAAAACACAGAGTCTGTCTGAACTCAGTGTAGTCGACTAATGACTACAGTAGTCGACTACAAGAGACAGTTTTTCAGTTTTCAGAATTTGAATATCTGACAGTTTTTGGCCGTTTTTAAACGTTTTCAAACTTTAAAAACTTGTCTTTTCAAGGGGTATATATAGGTTATTTGTTCAGAAAAATTGGAAAAATATACATACCCATAAGCTTTGATTCTTGAGCAATTTCCTAAGTGAAAAACATTCTGATTTTCTGAAAAAGAAGAGTTTCTGAAATTGCCTATATACTTTCATCAAAAACAAATCAATTAGGCAATTTTACAAAGATTAAAAGAATCCTAAGCCACTGCTGCACATTATTACACATTCAAGGCTTATAGGATCATTGTGTTCTTCTTCAACAAGTTTTCTCTCGGTTGTGAGAGGGTTAGTCTCTTGGGTTAGAGATTGGTGTTCAAATTGACAAGGAGTTTGTCAATTGGTGTTGCAATTTGCAGGAACTTGCAAATTGGTCAGGTTTGCATTTGATTTTGTAAGTTTATTCAAAATCATAGTGAAAACTCTCAAGCGGGATTTGCTTGGGGACTGGATGTACACCAGTTTGGTGGAACCAGTATAAAATCCTTGTGTTTGTGTTTGCAAATTTCTGAGATTGCCATTTTTTCTTTGCAATTTATTATCTACTTTGCAATAATTTTAAAAGAACACTATTCACCCCCCCTCTAGTGTTCAAGTGTATCTATTTCAGATCCTACATTTGGTATCAGAGCAAGGTGAAAGATGGCATTGTCAAATACATCACAATTCAAGGAAGGTCACTCTACAAATCGTCCTCCAATGTTCGATGGCACGAACTACAACTACTGGAAGTGTAGGATGAAGATCTATCTCCAATCTCTTGGCTACGAACTTTGGAACGTCGTTGAAACAAAATATGAGAAACCAACAACTCCTTTCGCGGAATGGACTACATCTCAAAGGAACAATGCGAATTTGGATTCTAAAGCAATGAATGCCTTATTTTGTGCACTTGACAAGAATGAGTTCAATAGGGTGTCAACGGCCACATCCGCATATGATATTTGGCACACACTCGAGGTAACTCATGAAGGTACTACTAAAGTTAAAGAATCTAAAATTTCTGTTCTTGTGCACAGATTTGAATTATTCAAGATGAAGGAAAATGAGACTATTGGAGAAATGTTCACAAGATTCACCGACATCACAAATTCTCTTATTGGTCTTGGAAAAACATATACTCAAGTGGAGATGGTAAGAAAGATACTTCGTTCACTTACTCCACAATGGGAAAAGAAAGTTACCGCTATTGAAGAAGCCAATGATTTGTCAACTCTTACGGTTGAAAATCTTATTGGTAATCTTATGGCATATGAAGTACAACTTGAAGATAGGAAGAATGATGAAGAATCTAAGAACAAGAAAGTTCTTGCATTTAATACTACTTCAGATAAAGAAGATTCAGATGATAATGATGAAGAAATGGGCATGTTTGCACGAAAATTTCGAAAATTCATCAAAAGAGGTAATTTTAAATTTAAGAATTCAAATTCAACTAACCCTCTTTGTTTTAAGTGTAATAAACCAGGGCATATGAAGAAAGATTGTCCAATGTTGAAGAATAAACAAAAATCAAGTTATTTCAACAACTTCAACAATATTCAAAATAACAAGAAGAGGAAAGCAATGGCGGTCACTTGGGATGATAGTGATGAATCATCCTCAGATGAAGAAATTGAAGAAAAGGAAAGTGCTCACATGTGTTTCATGGCACAAGATGATGTAAGTGAAAATGAAGAGCTTTTAGATGCTTTTAATGAATTATATGAAACTTTTATAAGATTAAAAATTTCACATAATTTTCTTAAAGGTGAGAATAAAAGGTTACGTGAAGAAATTTCAGATTTAAATTCCTCTACTTATACTAATTCTCAATTAGTTGAATTAAAAGAAGAAAATTTTTCTTTACTAAAAGAAAATGATAATTTATCTAATGAAAATAAATATTTAAAATCAGAATGTAATAAGTTAAATATTCGAATTAATAGTTTAGATAAAGATATTTCTTCTTTTAAATCAAGATATGAAGATATATGTTTAAATGTAAGCAAATTTAATAAAGGAAAAGAAAATCTTAATAATATTCTTTCTTTTCAAAGAGAATCACAAAAGACAAAAGGATTAGGTTTTCAAATTAATAAAAACAAATCAAAGAATACAATTTTTGTAAAACCTTCTTGTGATTTGCATGATTATAAATATGAAAATTTGTATAAAAAGAAATCAAAATTCTTTTCTATTTGGGTTCCAAAAGAATTATCTTCTTTTAATAAGAATTTTTATATTTCTGATTTTATTAAAAATATTTGTTTATCATCTAATTATTTAAGTAAATCAAACTCTTCATGGGTTTGGTTTCCTAAAGGCTAATTTAAAGGACCCAACATAGTATGGGTACCAAAATGTAAATGTTTATTTTTTCAGGTACCCAAGAAAGATAGGTGGATTTTAGATAGTGGTTGCTCTAAACATATGACTGGAAATATTCAATTGTTGTCATCTTTTCAAAACAAGGATGGAGGTACCGTTACTTTTGGAGATAACAACAAAGGAAAAGTCATCGGTATTGGTTCCGTAGGTAATCCAAACAAACCTATCATTGATAATGTTTTATTAGTTAATGGTCTTAAACATAATTTACTAAGTATTAGTCAACTTTGTGATAAAGGTTATAAAATTGTTTTTGAAAAAGAATCATGCTTAATTTATGATATTGATTTAATAACCATTATTTTTAAAGGTTATAGAAAAAATAACATATATGTGTTATCAATGAATAATATTTCAAATGAACATTGTCTTATTGCATCATCTAATGATTCTATTTTATGGCATAAACGTTTTGGACATGTTAACTTTAAACATATGTCTAAGATTTCTAAAAATGATTCAGTAAATGGTTTGCCTAAGATGTCATTTAAAAATAATTTTTGTGATGCATGTCAACAAGGAAAAATGCACAAATCTTCTTTTAAATCTAAAAATATAATATCTACAAATAGACCATTAGAATTAATTCATATAGATCTTTTTGGTCCATCTAGAGTAGCATCTTTAAATGGAAGTAGATATGCATTTGTTCTTGTTGATGATTTTTCTAGATTCACTTGGGTAATTTTTCTTAAACATAAAAATGATGCTTTTAATGAGTTTTCTATATTTTGCAAGAAAATTCAAAATCAAAAATCAACTTCTATTATCTCTATACGTAGTGATCATGGAGGTGAATTTGAAAATGAATTATTTGCAAATTATTGTGATCAACATGGTATATCACACACATTCTCTTTTCCTCGAGCTGCTCCACAAAATGGAGTTGTAGAAAGGAAAAATAGAACCTTACAAGAATGTGCTAGAACCATGTTATGTGATAGTAATTTACCTAAATATTTTTGGGCAGAAGTCGTATCAACAGCTTGTTATGTATTAAATAGAGTTTTATTACGACCTATTTTAAAGAAAACATCTTATGAATTATTTTATAACAAAATTCCTAAAGTATCTTACTTTAAAGTTTTTGGTTGTAAATGTTTTATCTTAAATACAAAGGATAACTTAGATAAATTTGATTCAAAATCCGATGAAGGAATTTTTGTTGGATATTCTAATCACAGTAAAGCATATAGAATTTATAACAAAAGAACACAAGTTATTGAAGAATCTTTACATGTTTCTTTTAATGAAAGTTTTTCAAAAATACCTATTATACTAAATAATGATGATGATGTAATTGATACCATACAAGATACTCCTATGATAGATATTACAAAAGATGATAATCTACAAAATGATTTACCTAAAGATTTTGTAGAAGTTAAAAATCATCCACATGATTTAGTTATAGGAAATATATCTGACAAAGTAACTACTAGATCACATTTTAATTTGATTGCTCATAATGCTTTTATTTCAACTATTGAACCTAAAAATATAAAAGAAGCACTTCTTGATGATTCATGGATAATAGCTATGCAAGATGAACTTAATCAATTTACTAGAAATAATGTTTGGGATCTTATACCTAGACCTCAAAATAAATCCATTATTGGAACAAAATGGATTTTTAGAAACAAATTAGATGAATTTGGTCAAGTTGTTAGAAACAAAGCTAGATTAGTTGCTCAAGGTTATAATCAAGAAGAAGGAATTGATTATGATGAAACTTATGCACCAGTTGCACGATTAGAATCAATTAGGATTTTACTTGCATTTGCATGTTTTATGAATTTTAAATTATTTCAAATGGATGTTAAAAGTGCTTTTTTAAATGGTTTTATAAATGAAGAAGTTTTTGTAGAACAACCTCCAGGTTTTGAACATGAAAGTTTTCCAAATCATGTTTTTAAACTTAAGAAAGCATTATATGGTCTTAAACAAGCACCTCGTGCATGGTATGATAGATTAAAGAAATTTCTTTTAACTTCAGGTTTTGATATTGGAAAAGTTGATTCAACATTGTTTATTAAGAAAATAAATAAAGATATTTTACTAATTCAAATATATGTAGATGATATTATTTTTGGTTCTACTAACAATAATCTTTGTCAAGAATTTGCTAAGAATATGCAGGATGAATTTGAAATGAGTCACATGGGTGAACTAAATTTCTTTCTTGGACTTCAAATTAAACAATTGAAAGAAGGAATTTTCATCAATCAAAGCAAGTACGCAAAAGATTTACTTAAAAGATTCGGATTGGAAAATTCAACAAGCAAACCAACACCTATGAGCACTACAACATCTCTTGACAAAGATGAAAATGGTAAGAATGTTGATCAAAAGCTCTATCGAGGTATGATTGGATCACTTCTTTACATTACTGCTAGTAGACCTGATATTATGTTTAGTGTATGTTTATGTGCAAGATTTCAATCAAATCCTAAAGTTTCACATCTTAAAGCAGTAAAAAGAATATTTAGATATATTAAAGATACTACAAATTATGGTTTATTTTATCCAAAACATAGTTCTTTTGATTTAATATCATATAGTGATGCTGATTTTGCCGGATGTAAATCTGATAGAAAAAGTACAAGTGGAACATGTCATTTCTTAGGACATTCACTTGTATCTTGGTTTAGTAAGAAACAAAATTCAGTATCATTATCAACAACTGAAGCTGAATATATTGCTGCAAGTCTTGCATGTGCACAAATATTATGGATGAAACAAACTTTAACTGATTATGGCATAAATTGTCCCATATCATCTATTATGTGTGATAATTCTAGTGCAATTAATTTATCTAAAAATCCTATTCAACACTCACGTACAAAACACATTGATATTAGACATCATTTTTTACGTGATCATGTTCTTAAAGGTGACATATCATTAGAGTTTATACCTACAGATAAACAAATTGCAGATATATTAACAAAACCACTAAAAGAAGAAGTTTATGTTAAATTAAGAAGGGAATTAGGTATATGTTCAATTGAAGATTTAAATTAATTTTTAAAACAAAAATACATAAATTTAAACCTTAAGTAGTCGATTAATCTAACTTATAGTCGACTACATGCACAATTCTTACAACACGGGCAGTGGTGTCTTAGTAGCATCTAGTGGTTATGATGCATGCCCTGTAGTCATCTGCGGGAGGGAACTCTTCGCAGATTTTCTGGTGATAGATTTGCCGAGCTTTGATGCAGTTTTTGGGATGGATTGGTTGGGGTCGTTCTTTGCCACCATTGATTGTCGCCGTCGGAGCGTAGTATTCGAGATACCAGATCACCCGAGGTTTGAGTTCACTAGTGGTAGCACATCGGCCGGACCTGTGGAGTTCAGAGCTAGACCGAAGAAGGCGACGTTAGCTGCAATGCAAGTGGAATCTGACAAGCCAGTTGTAGTTCGGGAATTTGAAGATGTGTTTCCCGATGACATTTACGGATTACCACCGGATCGAGCAATTGAGTTTTCTATAGATTTGAAGCCTGGAACTGCTCCGATCTCCAAGACTCCTTATCGTATGCCTCCGGCTGAGTTGGCCGAGCTTCGGACTCAGTTGGATGATCTTATGCAGAGAGGCTTGATACGACCCAGTGTATCAGCCTGGGGAGCACCTGTGTTGCTTGTGGGTAAGAAGGATGGATCCAAGCGGATGTGCATCGACTATCGGGAGTTGAATGCTGTGACAGTGAAGAATAAGTATCCACTTCCCCGTATTGATGATATCTTCGACCAATTAGGAGGATCGAGAGTATTTTCTAAGCTGGATCTGCGGAGTGGATATCACCAGGTGAAGGTCAAGGACTCTGATGTTCCCAAGACTGCATTTCGGACGAGATATGGACATTATGAGTTCTTAGTGATGCCGTTTGGTGTGACTAATGCGCCAGCGACATTCATGAACCTGATGAATCTGATATTCTATGATGTGCTGGACAAGTTTGTAGAAGTCTTTATTGATGACATCCTGGTATACTCCAAGAGTGAAGCGGAGCATGTGGAGCACTTTGCGGTACGTGTTGAAGACCTTGAGAGAGCATCGGCTATTTGCCAAGTATAGTAAGTGCCAGTTCTGGCTAGATCGTATTGTGTTTCTAGGACACATGGTGTCAGGAGACGGCATATCAGTGGATCCGGAGAAGGTATCTGCAGTGAAGGATTGGCCTACCCCTAAGTCGGTGTCTGATATTAAGAGCTTTCTGGGATTAGCTGGTTACTACCGTCGCTTCATCAAGGAGTTCTCAAAGATCGCGGAGCCGATGACGCGACTTACGAGGAAGGATATTATATTTGTCTGGTCTGACGCTTGTGAGCAGGCGTTTGAGGAGTTAAAGTCTCGATTGATTTCGGCCCCAGTCTTGACGATACCAGATAAGAGTGGAAACTTTGAAGTATTTTGCGACGCATCAGGTAGAGGATTGGGATGCGTTCTTCAGGGTGGTAGCATATGCTTCTCGTCAGTTGAAGAAGCATGAGCAGAATTATCCTACCCACGACTTGGAGTTGGCAGCTGTGATTTTTGCCCTTAAGCTTTGGAGGCATTATTTGTTGGGAGAGCAAGTGAAGGTGTTTCTTTAGAAAGATGGTCATGTGGTGGCATATGCTTCTCGTCAGTTGAAGAAGCATGAGCAGAATTATCCTACCCACGACCTGGAGTTGGCAGCTGTGATTTTTGCTCTTAAGCTTTGGAGGCATTATCTATTGGGAGAGCAAGTGAAGGTGTTCACTGATCACAAGAGCTTGAAGTACATCTTCACTCAGAAGGAGCTCAACATGAGACAACGTAGATGGTTAGAGCTGATGGCAGATTACGACATCGACCTTCAGTACCACCCTGGGAAGTGAGGGATATGAGTATAGAAGTTCTTCTTCCAGGAGTCACTGCTTCTTTGATGAATCTTCAGATTCAATCGACATTGGTCGAGCGAATCAAGGCTGCACAAGCAGGTGACTCATTTCTTCAGAAGTGCAGAGAGTTAGCAGTGGCTGGCCTTCGGCCGGAATTTGTTGTTCATGAGGACGGATCCTTACGATTTGGGAGTCGTATCTGTGTACCAGGAGGAGATATTCGAGAGGAGTTATTACGGGAAGCTCACAGCTCACCGTATTCTATTCACCCTGGAGGTACGAAGATGTATAAGGATCTGAGGCTGAATTATTGGTGGCGTGGTATGAAGAGAGATGTGGCTCGTAGTGTGGCTAAGTGCCGCTCGTAGTGTGGCTAAATGCCTTGTATGTCAGCAGGTGAAGGCAGAGCATCAGCGCATCGCAGGTCTTTTGCAGCCATTGCCTATTCCGGAATGGAAGTGGCAGCATGTCACCATGGACTTCGTTACTGGCTTACCTCGGAGCATTAGACAGAATAACGCTGTTTGGGTGATCGTAGATCGATTAACCAAATCGGCTCACTTCATTCCTTTTCGAGTAGGACAGTCGACGGAGCATCTTGCTCAAAGATACATGGAGGTAAAACATTTATTTCTATATATTCAATAAGTTGTTTTTCCAAGAGTGTTAGTAAATCTCTCGTATTACAGGAGATCGTACGATTGCACGGAGTTCCAGTGTGCATCGTTTCGGATCGTGATACCCGATTTACCTCAGAATTCTGGAAGAGTTTGCAGGCGAGTCTTGGGACCAGTCTCAGTTTCAGCACAGCTTATCATCCCCAGACCGATGGGCAGTCGGAGAGGACCATTCAGATTTTGGAGGATATGCTTAGAGCCTGTATGCTTGATTTTCATGGATCGTGGGAAGATCACTTGCATTTGGTGGAGTTTGCATACAACAATAGTTTCCAGGCTAGTATTGGAATGGCCCCTTTTGCAGCACTATATGGCAGGAAGTGTCGTTCTCCGTTGAGTTGGGACGACGTTGGTGAACGAGAGATTTTTGGGCCAGAGTTGATTGAGAGATCAGTTGATGCAGTCAGGATCATTCGGGAGCGACTTCGCATAGCGCAGGACAGATTCAAGCATTGGGCAGATGCGAAACGCCGGCATTTGGAGTTTCAGCCAGGAGATCATGTGTTTCTGAAGATTTCCCCCAACCGAGGCACCATTCGCTTTGGAAGGCGTGGGAAGTTGAGTTCGTGATATGTGGGACCTTTCGACGTATTAGAGAGAGTTGGAGAAGTGGCGTACCGACTTGCATTACCACCCGCACTGGCTGGAGTGCACAACGTATTCCACATTTCTCAGTTGCGAAAATACGTTGGAGATCCAAGTCACGTCGTAGATTTCTCGGAGATTGAGGTGCGATCGACCGAAGGGAGAAGACCCTCCGGAACAAGACCGTTTCGCTTGTTCGTGTGATGTGGCACCCAGATTCTCCTGGAGAGTCGACTTGGGAAACTGAGTCTGAGATGCGACAGCGATACCCTCATCTATTTCCTGAATCCTAGCTGTCTTGTCTTGTATCTTATTTTGAAACGCCTTGTATGACTTTTCCTATTTATGGATATGCAATATATTTTGAACTTTATATGAGTTGAGATGAATCTGTCTTTATATTTCGTCCTTGTTTTAATTCCGAGGACGGAATTTGTTTTAAGGGGGGTAGGATGTAATGACCGTAAATTTCTAATACGGGTTTAAATAATTTTTCTGGTATTTCAATATTAAATATTATTTTTCTAAAAGAATATTTGTATTTCCCCAATTTTTCTAGAATTCTCTACGATTTAAAATACGAAATTATATTATTTTAATAGTTTTGTTAATTATAAATTTAATTGTTTCGGTAACATTTTTAATTAATAGTTAATTATTTATTATTGTTATTGTTATTAGTATTATTATTTTGATCATAAATTTTTAATAATTATTTGATTTAATTTTTTGGTATTTTTAAATTATATTTTAAAGGAGTGTTTTTTCTTGTGTTTTCCCTCTCATCTGTTAATCTCTCTGTCTTTCTCTCTCTTCATCTCTCATCTCTCCCCTACCCCACCTCCCTAAAACCCTCCCCCATGTTTCCCGCACACCCCAACCTCGTGATTCCCCCACTCCTCAAAAGCCTCCCTCCCTCACCCTCACTCACACGTCCTCTCTCTCTTTCTCATTCTCATTCTCTCTCTCCCCTCTATTAAATCTCTCTCTCTCTCTCTCTCAATCAGCTCACCGTCACTCTCTCTCTCACTCTCACTCAAATGACTCCAGCCCAACCCCGTCGTCTCAGCCTCGCCGCTGCTCCGACGAGCTCCACGACCACCCGCGTCCTACCCTCCGTTCTCCACCTCCCCCAACTTCGAACCCCCTCCTCCACGAACTCCGACCAAGCCTCCACCTCCGACAGCCACCCTCGCCGAGCCCAAGCCCCGTCTCCGCTCGTCGTCACCCCTCCCACCTCCGGCGAGCCCGCACAGCGGGAAGAAGCTCCGAACAGCGAGCTCGGATCAGTGAGCTTCACTGCAGAAAACTGCAGTTCGGAGCCAACTTCGCGCGCGTTTTCCGGCCAACTCCGACCTCCGTTTCCGTCGATTCCTTCGCCGGTGCGTAGCCCTTCGTGTTATCTATCACACGGTATATTTCTTTCACTTGGGCTCCTTATGTACACCTCGTTATACTCGTTCGAATATCACACGTCGCATTAACACTCAAATTGTAATTTTAGCCGTCGACTCCGCGAAACCCGTCGTAACGCTGTGCAATCACCCCGACGGTCCCTACTACAGTCCGCGATATACCCGAGGCAAGATCCCACTTGCTCAAAACTGAATTTTTGTATTTATTATGAATTATCTGTAATTTTAGATTTGTCAATAATTATCTGCGTGGGATTGTTTGATGAATGATTTTAGATAAATCATAATAATATGATAATTAGTATTTTTAGAATAATTATGACAAATTAAAAGAATTTATTTTGGCAGCGGAATTATTTTTGGACAATTATAGTAATTAAAAAGAATTTATGTGAGAACAAAATCATTTTTTAGGAAAATTATAATAATTTAAAAGGAATTATCTTGGAAAAAGAATCATTTTAGAATAATTATAATAATTTTTAGAAATTATTTTGTGGAAGAAATCATTTTAGAATGACATATTTTTAAAAAGAAATTATGTTTGGGAAAATAGACTATTTTGAATTAATAAGAATTTATCTTATAAAAAGATTATTTTTGAATTTATGAATTTATTATTTTTAAAAGATTATTTTTAGAATTAATATAGTGAGAAAATAACTTATTTTGAAAAAGGGATTATTTTTAAGTAAATAACTTTATTATTTCAAAAGATTATTTTAGAACAATTTTATGATTCAAATTCTTAGTCTTGATTATCTGATATGCTATGATACTATTGTACATGATTAGTTGCATTGATTGTTCCTTGTTGTGATTGAGAACCGTTAGGAGTTTATGACTATAGTGACCTGTGTGACATGAATAAGACCTAAAGACATGTGTTGTGTTGACTTAGAAAAACGAGAAGAGTTGGGATGGGGAAGTTAATGTTCATGTGATCGGATATAGCTGTTGATGTATCTTCCAGGCTCGCGCCAGTGAATTCGTGTAGTCACTGGGGTTGGTTTGATGGGCTAAAGTGAATTCGTGTAGTCACTTTAGTCAGTGAATTTGTGTAGTCACCCGAGTTCTGCTTGAGTTCGGACCAGGCCGAAATCGGATTGCGTGTAGTCCTCTGACCGATTCGTGTAGCGGTATTGGATGCACGTAGGGGATTTGTGAACAGCCAGTTATCCGATGATAGGAGCGTTGACTCTGTGTGAGATGTGGACCACTGAGTTTTAGGTTGGTTAGTATTCGACCCAGTCACTGTATTCACATAGTTGTATGTTACCATTAGATTTCAGTTGCATGTATCATTATCTTTTTGTTATTATTATTATTATCGTAGCATGGAACATTAGACCGTTTTATTTGTTCATGTGAGATCTTGCCGTGCGCTATGCACCTGACGTACACCTGTTTTCTCTGGTGTGCGTCAGACTTAGGAGACGAACAGGTTCAGTTCGATGATGCCGCCGAACCAGTGTATGCTCAGCCGGAATGTCCTTCTGATGGAGTGGAAGAACAAACTGAAGCCTAGACGCATTTTCTTTTCTGTAGTAGCTAATAGAGCACTCTTGCAGTATTTTCTTTAGTTTGGTGACAGATTTGGTTATTTTGTTAGTATTTCCTTTTATGGACTATGTATTTCTTATTTCCTAGTTGAACTGTTGTTGTAGTAAGGGTATGATGAGCCCATATTTATGTCTGGGATGATTCACTATGGATGATATGTTTATTTCTTATTCTGGATTGTCTTTCTATTCTTGCTATTGTGATCGGGGACCTGTGATTGAGATTTATGTATTTGACGCTTAGCGGTTTGGATTAGTTGATGGGGATGAGATTGTTTGGACTCTCGTTCGGGTTCTCGACTTGTTGCGGATTGAGTTCGTACTGTACACAACAAGTGGGACATTTGGTTGCTTTGGTGTCGGCTCAGTTTTGGGAAAACTTCACCGAGGTGGAGAATTGTGAAAAAAAATGATGATAATATTTCTTCTCAATCGAATACGTCGCGGACTTGTTCACGTTCTGATTTCCCAGTATTTTGGGAAGCGGGGCGTGACAACAAGTGGGACATTTGGTTGCTTTGGTGTCGGCTCAGTTTTGGGAAAACTTCACCGAGGTGGAGAATTGTGAACACGCACGTGATGTGGGGTCTACCACGTAAATGAGTTCCGTGCGTGGATTCGTTTCTGAAGCCGGCCCACGAACCGCAAATCACGCCTATATATAGGAATTGTTTATTAGGTTTTCGGGTGTGCAAGGCATCTTTGTTTCCTTTCTCTTTTGTGGCTGAGGCAGAGGGAAAAGTTGCGGCTACAGGAGATTGTTTGCGGGGTTGATTGTTTGCGGCTACAGGAGAGCAAGTTGCGGCTACAGAGAAGGTGCAAAAGAAAAAGCATTAGCTTTTGGTAGGGTTTGTGCATCCTTTTGTAGAGAGGTATTTGTGAGGGATTTGAGAGTTTGTTTGAGGGTTTAGATTGAGAGTGATTGTAAACCCTAGTTGTATTCTCTCCCTCTATTAGTAGATCTCCCCCCTCCTTGCCTCGTGGACGTAGGCAATTTGCCGAACCACGTAAAAATTGATTGTACTGCTTTTGTGTGATTTGTAATAGCTTTTAGGATCCCTCGACAGGTCAGTCCTAGAACTGATGAGAGGAAGAGCCGATATCTCACTTGGTTGAGATATCCGCTTCAGATTCTTGTCTCCTTGGTGAGACGGGAATTCTTATTGCGATCTAACTCTCTTGTTGTGCTGCCGAAGTGCTGCCGAAATTTCCGCTGCGCGCAACATTTGTAACCATGCATAAATGTGAAATATACACGGAGAGATAGTTAGAGAACTACTTAATTACATAAATAGAGTTATTAATAGGAGAATATATATTCACATTGGTTAAAGATGTATTTCTTCCCCATGTTTTAAGCTTAAAAAAATATTTAGCACAAAGATCCTTTCCACTTAGACAATAATTAGAGCGCTCTGCACATTTATGGTGTGTTTGGGAGTTTATCTACTACTTCTTAACTAAAGGAGAACAATAAAAAAGGTTTAATAAACAGTAAATCTTAGGTGGACCAATCAAAAGGAGCCATGTCATACCCTCAAACTACCTCTTTTGTATTTTTTTTTAAACCACCCCCACCTCATAAACTGCCCCACGTCCTCTCTCCCCCCAAGTTCTCTCCCCCCCTCTCTCAAGATGAACGGAGGACCTTCTGGATTTCGTAAGCATTCTCCCAAAAAATTCATCCCCCAGGACAAAAAAGTTACAATTTTTTTTGTTCCTTCAAAAAAACTCAACCTCATGGGCGTTGACGACTCCGCCGACACCCTATCTAAAATCTCAACCTTCACCGATCCCTCACCATCCCCGCCATGTTCGCCATCCACAGCCTCTCACCCCCGGCGACCCCGCCGCAGGCGACGGCGACCCGAAACGCCCCTCGATCATTTCTTCGAATCGCTTTCTTCACCCGCCTCTGCTGCAGTAAAAAAATGTGATATATTTTGCAGATCCAACCTCTTCATTTAAAGAAAAGAATCAAACTTTAGATCAAATTAAACAAAAAAGAAACAAAAATTGACGGGAAGAGATAAGAAAGATGGGATCTTGCATATGATGAATAGCCTTTTAGAACACTTTTTTGTGTTATATACCTTTTTTGTCATGATATCTAAAACCCCAAGCATATCCTTTTTTCTTCAATTTTTTACATAGCATTAACAAGAGAATTGAAATTCCATTGTTTACATAGCATTAAAATTTTCAAGATACAGAGCTATCTCCAGAATCACAGGTAATTTCTTCAATTATAAGGGTTTAATCTTGCTTAATTACTTAAATGATTTTTATTTTTTAACCTTACTAACTTCTTTTTTGGGGCAAAACGTCGACCCAGGTTGAAGTTCATCGTTCTCATAGGTTCTATTTTACAAAAGTCATTCTTCAACTACAAAATGCAAGTACGACTTCGACATGCCAATATTCTTTCTATTTCATCATTTCTAACTTTTTTACAATTTTTCAGCAGAGCCACCAAGACGATTTGGAATTCCCAATTCTTCTATGTTTTATTTATAGGAGGCATTCATCACTTGCAAAACTCAAACAAATTTTCAGGTAATTTTTTAATTATCGAGAATATTTTTTTCCTTTTCGATTTCAGGTTTATTAGGTCAAGATTTAATTTTTTTTAATGCTTTGGTTTAGAAAGAATTGGAGAAAAAAGTTAAGGAGCAGCAGGTTTCGGAGGCTGCTGAGTTGAAGGTAAATTTCATGTTACAGTTGATTCTCTCTTGCCGCTTAGCAATGTTGGTCGAGTCTATTGAAAGAATTATCAGCGTCAGTTGAGGTCATATTGTTCCTTCAATTTGTGTTCTCTATTATGTATTTGAGAGTTTTTTTTGTTGGCTTTCCAAGAAAAGTGAAATGTCTTGGTTTTTTGATATCCTCCTTATCTGGAGCAATTTTGGCAATCCTTCTATCTTGGTTGTCTAGGAAAGAACTGAATCCCGTTTCAGCCAACTGCTCACTTTTCTTTACACAAGTAGAATGAGAATAAACTATATCACTGCTAATTAGGCCATGCTATTTTGCGCATTTCTACTTTTTCAAAGACAGTCCTAAACATATTTGATGGATCGAGCACCCTCATCTGATCTGCTACCAGAATTACTAACTTGACAGAATTCGGAAATCAGATTGAAATGGATCAGTTATATAAGAAGAAATTCCTATTTTATAAAAGAATTTTATGCATTAAGATATAATAATAATGAAAAGAAAGTGTTATATTAATTTTCTTTTCCTTTTCCTATTTATATATGATATTAAAATTAACAATTTTATCCTCTTAACTAAATTTGCGTGGAGATTACACAAACTTGAGTCAAGCATGCAATTATTAACTCGACAGAATTTAGAACTCAGTTTGAAATATATCAGTTATATAAGAAGAAATTCATATTTTATAAAATAATTTTATGCATTAAGATATAATAATGAAAA
>NC_033797.1:131845936-131856477 GCF_001876935.1 Asparagus officinalis
TGCCAAGACACCTCTGGTGTCTTGCCGAGGCTCGGAACGTAGTTCTGCGCATCTTGTCCGTTTCAACCGTATCTTCGTCGTCCGAACTCGGAATTGTGCGATTCAAGATACATCGGAAAGCCATCAAGAAGATCTACAAGCTCCCATGATTGAATCATCTGTGGAGTGGACAGGACACGGGGGGTGTTTCGTCTTTCGTAAGTGACGCGGAGCTCCCGATCAGTTCGTGTTTTCGTTTTTCCGAAGTTTCGTTTCTTCGCATGGTTCGTTGACTCACTTCATGTGCTTGTCAATGTCGATTAAACTTTTGTGACTCCGATAGTAATGTTCACCGTCTTCTCTGTGCCTCGAGCTGCGTGTGAGGGCTCGTAGGCAATTTTAGACGCCTACAAGCAATACCCAAATAAACATACTCAACACTTTTACTAGTCATGTCATTTTTCTCTGAAATCATGCCACTTTGAAGCCAGTACTCGGAGCAACATGACAGCGCTTTTCTCTTTTTGCTCAACAAGTGGCATGCACCATTCATGAGGATGATAATTAAATTCATATGGAGGACCAGAAGTAGAGAAACTATGCTCCACCAAGTATATGGCCAAATCCTCCTCAACTAATTAAGAGCCCTCTCCTAGAATGGGCACACTAGAAGCAAGAAGAGAAAATTGATCACCTTCACTGAGAAGAACCTTTCGAGTGTTGATATACGCCGTGCAAATCTGGTGTTTATTGCCACTATAGATGTGTGTATCCTGGTACGTTCAGTTGACGGTTTAAGTTAGTTATGATATGCTCCATTCCCTCATTTTTGTTACTTTAGGTACGCGACTGTAACATCATTGTCGTCATCTAAATCCTGTCATTGAGAATTAAGATACGGCTCCAGCCTAAGAGGTCAATGGAGGGAGAGATGAGATAAGGAGTGACCTAAGAATGAAGGGAAGGACTTCTTCCATCTTTGTAAACATGAAGCACTCCACTTAGATGAGAGGGAAAGAAATGATAAAACTTAAGCTCTCATTTTGCATTATATATATATATATATATATTAAAGCTTCTTTTCATTAATTTCAACTATAGTATATCGGTTGACTAGAGCATTAGAGGGGCTTTGGCTGGGATATGGTCTAGAAACCTAGTTTTTCGTCATTCTTGTAACTATATATCAAGCTATCAGATCCCAACAATTCATAGATGAGCTATGTCGGCTACTCTTTATGGCGGCCAGCCACTCGTTCACCACTTCAACCTACTCAAACACTTGCTATATCTGAGTCATGCTTTCTTGGATCATGCCTTTCCAAAGCCACATGAAGCAATCCATTCCATTTTATCCATCATACCTGCTCCATTTAACCATCTATACAGTGAAATGCATATTCAAATCTAAAATCTCTTTTTTTGGGGTGGGGGCGGTTGGCTGTAATTCATTGGTGTATTTTGGGGATAAATTTTTTTAGGACTTGCTCTTTAATTAGTGTTATTCATCTGAACGTTGGAATTTGAACTTTCACTTTTGATGTTATTGGTTTGATGGATCACTAGCGTGATAATTATCCATTTGGGATAAGAGCTTTGCTATAGGGACCCAAAATATAGGACCAATAGGAGGGACAAGTGATGTGTCCCTCTCCTATTGTATAATGAGTTGGCCATCATTAATGATGGTCAACTCATTATCCAATAGGAGGGGGATGTAGGGTCTGATTTTGCTTATGTATACCAAGTGTAGGATCGTGACCCTTAAGAATAGAGTGCGCTCTTATAAAAATTTGTGGAAGCTTTACACTTAAACACTAGAAGGTGAGTTTGCAAAGTAGATTATAAATTACAAAGAAAGAATGATAATCTTAGAAAATGAACATCACAAACACAAGCATGTATACTGGTTTTACCTCCCTGGTGTACATCCAGTCCCCAAGCAAATTTCGCTTGAGAGTTTCCACTATGATTTTGAAACCTTACAAATTTAAAAACAAACCTGACCAATTTGCAAGACCATGCAAATTATAAACACAATTGATAAGACCATGTCAATTGCCACCCAATCTCTAAACCAAGAGATCAACCCTCTGAAACCCGAGAGAAATCATTTTTGAAGAAAGAACACAATTAATCCTATAAGCCTTGAATGTGTAGTGAAGTGCAGCACTGGTTTAGAATTCTTTTAACTCTCTGAATATTGCCTAAAATCTCTAAGAATGATTGAAACCAAGGCAATATCAGAAACTCTCCTTTTCTAAACACTTAGCATGAAAATCTGGAAAACTAGAGAGTGAATATGCACAAATGTTTGATCTTATGTGAATGAATTAGTTGTGCAAATTTCTGAACTTATAACCTATTTATAGCCATTGAAAAGACAAGTTTTCAACCCCTAAAAACGTACACAAAACGGCTATAAACAGTCACTTATTCAAAACCTGAAATCTGGAAAAACTGCATCTGTAGTCGACTTTAAGTCATACTAGTTGACTACACTGAGTCTAAACAGACTCTGTGAAGTCAAAAAATTGCTTAGTAGTCGACTACAAGGCATAGTAGTCGACTACACTGTAAACTCATAGATTCTGGAATTTTATTTTTAGTATTTTGACAGTAACTTTCTCATCCGATATCGGAATGATGTGATTTAAGATTTGTTGGAAAGCTCTTGAAGAAACCTACAACTTTGATCTTTTAAGTTTTCCAGATTCTAATTAATAAGGGGTATAAATAAAATATTTTAAGACTCACTTAATATCTATAAACTCTAATGGCTAACATAGAGGATTTCTATTGTTAACCAACACACTAAGCATGTGTTAGTGTGTTCTAATACTATGTGATACGGGTGTATCTTCTTCCCTGTCTCGGGAGCTTAGTGATCCTCATGGGAGCTTGAGGATAGATGATTCTCATTGTATCTTGAGAATAGAGTCGTGGTTAGAGCCAAAGAAGACGGCGAAAGAAGTCGGAAGAAGGGAAACGCAGAAGAACAGGGTAAACTGGCAGTTCTCTGTCCGGTCGACCGCGGAACACATGCCGGTTGACCGGACAACCCTGCAGGGCACAGGGAACAGAAAGTTCTCTGGCCGGTCGACCGGACCATGCTTGGCGGTCGACCGGATCGTGAATTCTGGGTTTCCTGTTTCGTTTTGGATTCTGTTCTGATAGGGACTCCTCTTTCTTTTGGGCTTGTTTATTTACAAGATTGCCACCCACGTTGTACCTGATATAAATAGGTTATTGTAGGGTTTCAAAAGAGAGACATGAGGGAGAGAGAAATTCTAATAATTGTATTAGGGGTTAGAGAGAGAGTTGAGAGGTTGTTCTCGATTCTAGTGAGATTGTGAGAGAGGGATTGTAATCTTTTCATACTCATAATCTAGAGAAGGTAATTTTCCTTCGCCATACTGAATTATTCTTGTGTTTTGGTCATCCTCTTCTCAACCCACCTTTTGGTAATTCCGCGACCAAAGGGTGCTCGCACGGCAACTCGTATCAAGTTGGTATCAGAGCATCAGATCCGGTGAAGGTGCATCCTGTGTATGGTCCTTACTCGGTCCTAATACAAGAAGCTTGGCGAGATCCTTATTTCATTAGAAGGAGTCCAGGATTTAAGAAAGGAGAAGATGGCTGAAGGAGATAATTCAGCGAGGATTGATGCATTAGAGAAGCAGATCAAGACGATAAGGTCGACGCTCACAAAACCCGTCAGTCTCATCCAAGGACGGAACGAAAAGGGGGAATCTTCTTCTAGGTCTAAGAAGAAACCTATAGAGTCCAGTGGAGAGAGCAAGCTTTCAGGCTTCGACGAGGAGGACGAGACCGTCAAGGCTGCACCGCATCAAGGGGGTAAGAATTCTTACCAGAATCTGAAGATTGATTTCAGAGTGGAGATTCCTATTTATGAGGGGAGTGTTGACGTCGAGAGGCTTGATGACTGGATCGAGCGGATGGAGACGTATTTTACTCTTTATGGCTATTCGTCAAAAGAGAAGATTGTGTTCACGACTTTGAAGCTTTCAGGACACGCGTTGACGTGGTGGAAATCTTATTGTAAGCAGGAGAAGAAGGCGGTGTCGTGGAACAAGTTCAAAGAGTTACTTAGGAAACAGTTCTATCCGGTGGGATTCCTTGAGGAGCGTTGGTACAAGTGGTATGGCTTGCGCCAAAGGGTCAATCAAACCATTCAAGAATACACTACGGAGTTCCAGCAGCAGGCAATGGTTCTTAACGTTGCGACAAGGGAATATTCCGTGTTCATGAAGTATATGGTGGGATTGAGCGATTACATCCGAAAGGAGATGAGGTTATTCACGATCGAGACTATTGCAGAGGCGAGCATGAAGGTCATTGCCATTGAGGGCAAGCAAAAGAAGAGCAACGAAGTAAAGGGGGATGCAAAGCAAGTTGGAGGTGAGTCTAGTGATTCTCAGTTTAAGGAGGAGAAGAAGAAGGGTGATCCAGGAAAAACAGGACTGATTTGTGGTCATTACGAGAAGACAGGGCACATAGCTGATCGGTGCTGGGAGAAGTATCATCATCTCAAGCCAAGGGGGTTGAAGAAGAAGGAGGAGAAAATGGCGTATGTGATAGCTTAAGGTCCGAAAGAAGTCCTGGGGATGACGGAACCCAATAGCAGTCTCAATCTTATGGCGGGGAAGCAGGCCACTAAAGAAGATGACGACCCGAGGGAGCAGCTCTTTGTGCTTAAGTTATAAGTAAAGACCAGTTTGGTTGATGCCATAGTTGATTCGGGCAGCGAGAAGAATTTGATATCCGAAGCCTTGGTTCAGAAGCTGGGTCTGAAGACGGTCAAGCATCTGAAGCCCTATCCATTAGGGTGGATTCAGAAGGAGGAGAAGCTAAGTGTAGTTGATCAATGCACTGTAAGATTTGTGCTCCAAGAGTCATATATTGACGAGGTCACATGCAACATAGTTCCATTGGATGTTTGTCAGATTATACTGGGCAATCCGTACTTATAAGATAGATATGCGATCTACAAGAGGCAGGCTCAGAAGTATACATTCACCAAGGGTGGTGAAAAGTTCATATTTCGTTCGGCATCTCTTCCAAGGGAGACAAGCTTAGGGACGGTGACGCGAGCGAAGAGGTTAGTGAATGTAAGCAAGAAGTTTGTCTCGCTGTGCATTAGACTTCCAGAAAAGCCATCGATGAAGGATTGCAACTTGGAGCGAAAAGTGACTACGACGAGATGCAGGATGAATGAGTTATTTCCGATCGGACGTCGAGATTAGATTCCTAGCAAGGCTAGGTGGTTCAGAAAAGGAGGAGGGGCTCGCGAGTTCCCTCAGCTTTAGTTCTAACTTGAACGGGACTTCAAGTTCCTAAAGGAGGGACTCATGATACGGGTGTATCTTCTTCCCTGTCTCGGGAGCTTAGTGATCCTCATGGGAGCTTGAGGATAGATGATTCTCATGGTATCTTAAGAATAGAGTCGTGGTTAGAGCCAAAGAAGACGGCGAAAGAAGTCGGAAGAAGCGAAACGCAGAAGAACAGGGTAAACTGGCAGTTCTCTGTCCGGTCGACCGCGGAACACATGCCGGTTGACCGGAAAACCCTGCAGGGCACAGGGAACAGAAAGTTCTCTGGCCGGTCGACCGGACCATGCTTGGCGGTCGACCGGATCGTGAATTCTGGGTTTCCTGTTTCGTTTTGGATTCTGTTCTGATAGGGACTCCTCTTTCTTTTGGGCTTGTTTATTTACAAGATTGCCACCCACGTTGTACCTGATATATATAGGTTATTGTAGGGTTTCAAAAGAGAGACCTGAGGGAGAGAGTGTGACGCCCCTGGGCTCACACAAGGCTGCAGTCCAAGGTGAAACCAAGCATGTCAAACCTGCTATGCACCACACCGTGCAATAACATGTTTCACCATCACAATTAACATCTATCTAGTAGAATCAACAACTGGTGTAGGTACAAAACAGGTAAGAGATAATACAAGGAATACTGATGAAATGATAATAGTCACATAAATATCTCATCATCCAACAATACAGAAATACATAGTCAAGATCTGAGTAGATAGACTGAAATACTCAACAAGTCTCAAATACAAATATCTGACGATAAGGAGATAAGGCTCACAGCCTTTACAACTTCTAGAATAATACCCTCAAATATCTAACCTCACTACAGTGGAGCCCAAAGAAAATAATACATAGCTAGAAAGTAAAGCTGAACACTAATGTGGTCCGCTATCAACCTGCGGCTCTCCGTGCTCCTGGCTCGTGACCTGAAAGGGGGAGGGACAACGAGCGTCAAAGCGCTAGTGAGTAACATCACAACCAACCCTAAGGGAAAAGGGCTCGTCGTACAAGAAAATACAGATAATATATAGATAATAGATCTAAAATCATTGATCCTACTAAAGAGGATTTTAGTATTTAGAAATTTACAACACGAGCGTAGGTACGTCGAGCGAAATAATCCAAACAAGGAAACCCTCATGTATATACCTTGTATCTCAAATTGTAAATCTCTAAACACCAAACCCGAGGTTCTAGTACAGAAACAATAAATCAAGAAATACAGCTAATCTCAGAACAAATTACAGTGCCATACCATAGCTAACATGAATGTCATGTTATTACTTACATAAGTGTCATGTCAACATCATGTCGTGAACTTCTATGAAGAAGTCATATGCAGGGTTAAGAACTATGTCCAAATCATGAACTATTTATGTCGTAGTTTTCCAAACTCATAGATTAAGTGGCAAATATCCAACACGAGGACTGGAATGAATTTATAGTCCAACACGAGGACTTCTATGGATTATAGTCCAACACGAGGACTTCTATGGATTATATAGTCCAACACGAGGACTGTGTGTTGGCCTTCTTGTTTTGATGATGTTTAACAAACAATTTACCACTAATGTTGTTTGTCTAGTATTTTTGTTTTCGTATTTATTGTAGACAAACAACGTTGTTGGAGGTTGGATGGATTGAGCCTACACGGATGATATCCAATGGAGGTTGGCGGAATGTCGGTGAAGTTTATGCAATTATATATATATATATATATATATATATATATATATATATATATATATATATATATATATATATATATATATATATATATATATATATATATATATATATCCTTTTCCTATTCTTATATATATTATAATTCTAGGGTTGGGGTTGGGGTCTAATCTTCTATGTTCTTCATTTCACATTAACATTATCTTTTGTAATTCGTTTTCCTTGGTATGTTCCGATGATCTTTGATTTGATGCGCTGCTATGTTAGGAGAATTGAAATATCTTTATTAGTCATGCTATTCTCTTACTTGAATCAAGAGGTTAAAGATAAATTACAAAATATCTTTTATAATATTTTTATTAGTCATGATATTGAATCAAACTTGATCGAATATCTAAACGAATAAAAAAAAGCAAATAGCACCCCTATACTTCATAATTCATATCTAAAACAGAATACTTTTATTTTGGTAACATGTTCAATATTTGCAGAAAATCTTTTAGAAACCGTGCTTTGCACGGGTTTAAATACTAGTTTAGGGAATGGAAGGAAGGGGAAAAATTCCCCTTCATTCCCTTCCCCTCCATTACACTCTAATTTGTGGTGTAAGACTTTGAGCCAAATTTTCCCTCTATTCCCCTCCTCTACCATCCTAAATGAAACTCACAAACAAAGTTAAAATAAAATTTCTCTTCCCTTCCCCCTCTCTACCCTCCATCCAAACAGGCCATTAAATTTTAAGGGATGGGATATGACCACGTAAGATTTCACTATTTTGAAGAAACTAACTATTGTCTTGAAAACCACTATTATGAAAAATCATTTTGATTCACTATTGATGCAATAAATTGGAAAGCAATATAATATGTTCTCCACTCAATACACGAGGTCCCTCAGGCGGGCTAGTATTGCCAATGACGTCCATTTTATTCTTTCCAAGTAATTAATAACACAAATTTGCTCCATCATAGAAAGAGAATATATGCTAAATTTTAAAAGAAAAAGGTATAGAAGGCCAAAAGCAGAGAAGTATTGACTCCAACGATTTCATGCATGTAAGCTTTGTTAACTAGTGGAGAGATTCTATCTCCACATTAACTGTTTAATGGTATTTTTAATTTATATATTATAAAGTGATAGATTCAGGTCGACTTGCACTTTGTAACTTTTTAAAGTACTATTATATATAACGTCACATGTATATTTCAGTTAATTTTATTCCAATATCATGTTAAATACTATGGTAGTTGAATGGTTCTAATATGGCTCCTATGGTCTTGAGTTCGATACTTAGCAAGTTTATAAAGAAAAAAGAAAGATTTAGACATAAATTACGGTGAATTTTAGAAAGGAAAGTTATACATACATTAAATTTTAGATTTTCACAATACCCTTAACTCATAAATCACTAATTTGATACTAATTTATTAAATTATTCAAATCGTTATTAGGTCCTCCAATTCTTATATCTTGTTATTGCTTCACTTTAATTGAAAGATTAATTTGAAAGCAACTTATAAGAATTGTGGGATATTATAGCAATGTTAATTGTTTGAGAGACTGATTTTGAAATGATTTTTAAAATTTGAGGAAACCTAATAACAGTTTCAATGATTTTATGGAGTACTTTGAAAATATTGAAACTTATATATACCGGTATAAACCTTAAAATTTTTACCATAAAACTTTAAACATAATCTACTACAATCAATAAAATTAAATGAATCAATATATAAGGAATCCAAATTCAATTTCCTGCCTTATTGCAAAATAAGAAAAGAAGAGGACGAAAAAGAAAAATAAAAAGGAAAAACTAATATCACTTCTCAAAATTGTATTACAAGAGCTTGATATATTTTGTTGGCCCTAAGTACAAACTTTGTATATTTTTCTTATTTCGGCGACAAGAAGGTATTAAGTGCAACGCAGTGACAACAAAACCATTTTTTTAACAGGAGTAAAATTTTCTAACGAGATCACTTCACATAATAAATCACCTATGTTTTATTTAGCTGAATTGATCTGATGTGGCAAATGTTAAGCAATATCTTAACCGAATAGACTCCTTTTGAGCTCTAATTCGGGAAAAAAAATCCTCATTGATCCCCATCTTTTTGAACCCTAATTTGGATGAACCATATCCAAATTTGCCCCCATGGGGAAGAATACCCAATTTGATCCTCAATTTTAATGGATCTTACCCACTTTTAATCCTAGGAGAAAGAAGAACACTCAATTTGATCCCCACAATTTTAGATCTAATTTGAATGGACAACACCGAATTTTAGTCATAGGACGAAAAAGAAGACATTCCCAATTTTAATGATCACACCCAAATTTGATCCTAGGAAGAAGAATAACACCTAGTTTGATTCCTATCCTTTTGAGCTCTAAGTTTAAGAAAAGGGAAAACCTTTTTAGTTGAAACAAATAATTCCAACTGTTTACGTCAGAAAGTTAACTGTATGAGTAAGTGAATTTTTAGAGGAGTTTAGAGTCCTGTAATCCTCCTTGATGGCTGACAAATCAAAAGGAAGCGAATTTCTACATAGATAACACCCGTTAGAGGGTTGGAGATGATTTCTCCGGTGTGTCCTCGGAGGTTCAAGTCGGTGATAGATTTAGCAATTTTGGTAAATGCAGAATCCAATTTCAGGACGTTGTTCAATGTTCTTATGTACCTTCATATAGTGAGGATTGCCCACTGGTTAGTAATTTGACCGGGTAGGTTTAATCGGTCGATCAGACCGTATTTTACACGCATTAGCAGCCGATTGAATGAGTCACCTTTGAGTTTAAGGCGACGGTGACAGAGTGGCTGAAGTGCTGGTGTTGTCCGAGGAGTTATCATGAGGCTCGAGAAGTCATAATGACTTTGGCCATACATTAAATGCAATGACAACCGAGCGGCGAAGTATACATTGCTGAAGCTGATATGTCATTTCGTTGACCGTGACATGTCATAGTGCGAGTCCCAGTAAAAAATGCCTTTTGCCTCGGACTTGGATTCTTCTAACAGATCCCGGCTTGAAGATGCCTTTCATCTCGGCGATGCTCACCCTCGGATCGGGTTTTTAGATTTATAGAACACAACTAGTTAATTATGGTAATGGTACGTGGCTGCTGACTCTTAAGAGCTTGTTAGACTTAATAATTCTCAAGATATAACACCAACTATATGACTCATACTTATGATATTTAGTCGCTGGAAAATTTATTAAAAAATATATATATATATATACATTGTTATGAAGATGTCCCGCTTTATATACCTCGTCTTCGTTGGTTCTCGGCATCCTCGCCTACGCGTTAATGTCGCCCGCGTCACGATAGAAGTCTACGAACGCTCCGCGTCTTGTTATGTTACCCCTCAGACAAGCGATAGCAAGACCCGCATCGACCCCTCTCGTCCATCAACCACCAGAATCTCACCGTCAGTAATCACCAACCAACCCACCCAATTCTGCTCCTGCGGATCATCACACACATCCTCAACCACTCCGAAAATTTTCCAGAACCAAAGCGTCAACAAATA
>NC_033797.1:131856738-131859787 GCF_001876935.1 Asparagus officinalis
CGGTGATCTGCGGGATATCGTACCGGCACTCCCGGCACGAGCTGAAGGGGTGTATTAACGATGCCAAGTGCATGAAGTACCTCCTCGTTAACCGGTTCCACTTCCCTGAGTCCTCCATCATCATGCTCACCGGTGAGCGCCCTCGAATTTACGATTTTGCCCTTGTTTTTTTGGTTGTTACGGGTAAATTACGGAAACCGACTGAGGTTTTAAGTGAAGTATTTTCACATGGACGCAATTTGTAACTAAATCATTAGGTTCAAATATGGGGGAAAAAAAACTGTGAAGTATTGGAGTAGCAATGTCTTTTTTATGAGCTTAATTGCAAGAAGAAGAAGAAAAATCGTGAAGGAAGAAAAGAGGGAGGAGGGAATTAGAAGGCGTTGCTTCATTATTCTCTTCAACTATCAAAACTGCTATGTTGATGGCCCTTTATCTTTGGCCCTATCATGGACATAGTTCGGACCAACTTTTTACAAAGCTAAACCTAACAGTATCCAATATGCGAATACTATTGATAGTATTATGAGTTGAGCTAGGTTACCGTCAATAGTATCCGATCTGGGAAAACTATCAGCCTACCTTTTAAATTCGGAAACCAAAGATGAAGATCCAAACTGTGGATATGATCTACTACATATGAACTAATTTCAAAGGATTTTGGCATCATTAACCCGTGTATAATATGTCATCAAAATCAACATTCCAGAATTTTCATAATGTTGCTTAATTTTTCGTCCCTTGATGCACGATTCAAAACACATCGAAATCCTTTGAAGCTTTGTTTCTAAGCAGTTCATGTGTAGTAGATCATATCCATCGATTTGGATTTTCATCTTTAGGTTCCGAATTTAAAAATTGGGTTGATAGGATGTGCATGTTGGATACTATTAATAGTAGCCTAGCTCAACTTTTTTTTATACATATACACTGTTTAGTAAATCCATTAACATAAGCCTTCGAGTAAAATGACTTCTGACATTGCACTAATGTGCAGACTATTTAGATTTATTGATATGCATTTGACAACAATGGCACAATCCATTACTTGAAGTTTTTGAGTAAAGTGGTTTAAGCAGAAAATAGGATGTTATTCGGTGCAAATGTGTAAGACTCAGCCTGGATGGACCTTTCTTGTCCCAAGAAACCAACTCGTGTCTACTCTGAACCAGATCACATAATAGCCAGTCCTATCAGTTTCTTCTTCAATCTTGCTTATTCAATATTGTGCTCAAAATTGAGCACATAATGTGTTCCAGCCTTCCTCACTTGAACTCTTCAAGCTGTAGGTTCTTTTGATGCATACATTGTGCGGTAGACTCCTGGACACTTGAGCACTTGTCCTTAGCAGTTCTTAATTGAAGTGCAGTTCATGAAAAAGGACCTTTATGTTCCATTGTTATTGAAGCTTTTGCATGAGGTGCAAGACTTCGTACATTAAAGTCCAAATCTATAGCCTATTGATTAAATGAGTTGGTCATATACATAGATGTATACATACTTGCTTAGACACTTATAGTCATGCCTTTGTGCTTGCCTTCCTTAAGGTTCCTGTTTTGCGTACATCACAAGACCTGGATACTTAACACCTTGTCCTTCGTCCAAGTAACATAAGTCAGAGATTTGTATCAGTAAATTAGGAAGTAGGAACATTTGGTTTAGTTGTCAAGCTTGATGAGCTTTAAAATTGGTCAACATAGGAATTCATGAATGGATTGATCATTGTACTTTTTATTTACTAAACCGCTTCTTATTAACTTATACTTTTCACTTTTTATTTATTATAATATGCGTGAGAAATCCCGTATATATTTTTTGATCGATTCCTGTAAATTGTTAAATTCCACTGGAAAAGAAATGTTAAATGTTGATTCTACATTACTGACATGAGCGGGATTTAGTTTAAACTTCAAAGCTACTCAAATGCTGGCATATTTTATAATCTATGTATGCATATGTGTATGTAGCTTCCTCATAACTAATTCTAATATTATTTTTCTGTTCAACGTGCAGAAGAAGAAACTGACCCATATAAAATTCCGACCAAACAAAACATAAGGATGGCAATGTTTTGGCTTGTGCAGGGTTGTCAACCTGGAGATTCTTTGGTATTCCACTATTCAGGCCATGGCTCTCAACAAAGGAGTTATGAAGAGGCTGATGGATATGATGAAACCCTTTGTCCTTTAGACTTTGAAACACAAGGAATGATTGTTGATGATGAAATCAATGCAGCTATTGTCAGACCACTTCCTTATGGGGTTAAGCTTCATGCTCTTGTAGATGCTTGTCACAGTGGTACTGTACTTGATCTACCATATCTTTGCAGAATGAATAGGTTAGCTCTTCGTACTTGTTTTATGTTCTCAGATCATTTGGAATAGGAAAATCTTCTGTTATCCACATGAACATCTAGCGAATGGAAAACCTTCTTTCCCTTTCTCTTTAAGTGTATTGGTTATGAGTATTAGTTAAATCTGGCATTTTAAATTTGAAATTTACTAGTCAAGTTTGCCAGTCATGCACCAGTCAAAAATATAGCTATTTTATTAAAGAATATCTGGCAAACAGTAAATTATGATAATGACGTTTCTATGGCTCTTCAATAGCATATTGGATAGAATTTCTAAGTTGTGGATTACTGCAGCACTCTCTATAACATTTTAACTACAAGGAAGTTATGAAATAAGCAATTTCCCCTACGTACATGCTTCTTATACCTTGTTGATGTTTGACTCCATTTATAGAAGTAAAAGGGTTTTATCATTGTTTTATTTCATATGTGCTAAATTCAGGGCATTTGTCTATGTGCTTTTACGATGCCAACTTCCCAGCCGAAACTACCTAGTCTTCTCTGTTACTTCTTTTACTGTTTAAGACAAATTTGCATTATATGTCAGCAGTGTCGTGAAATTACTTCCATATGCATCGTCCATCACGATCTTCTCTTTCATATGTATTTATTTCTGTCTGTAAGATCACTTATAGCATGTAGTAAATAATCATTATTGGTAAAAGTACATGACGATTCTAAGTCGAAGATATGTAT